>NC_139629.1:9828233-9883233 GCF_964638095.1 Poromitra crassiceps
GAGAGAGGGAGGGGGAGGGAGAGAGGAGAGAGAGAGAGGGAGGGAGAGAGGAGAGAGGGAGGGAGAGAGGAGAGAGGGAGAGGGAGGGAGAGAGGAGAGAGGAGAGAGGGAGAGAGGAGAGAGAGAGAGGGAGGGAGAGAGGAGAGAGAGAGGGGGAGGGAGAGAGGAGAGAGAGAGAGAGGGAGGGAGAGAGGAGAGAGAGAGGAGAGAGAGAGGAAGATGAGAGAGAGGGAGGGAGAGATGGAGAGGGAGGGAGGGAGAGAGGAGAGAGAGGGAGGGAGGGAGAGAGGAGAGGGAGGGAGGGAGAGAGGAGAGAGAGAGGGAGGGAGAGAGGAGAGAGAGAGAGGGAGGGAGAGAGGAGAGAGGAGAGAGGGAGAGAGGAGAGAGAGAGAGGGAGGGAGAGAGGAGAGGGGGAGGGAGAGAGGAGAGAGAGGGAGGGAGAGAGGAGAGAGAGAGAGGGAGGGAGAGAGGAGAGAGAGGGAGGGAGAGAGGAAGATGAGAGAGAGGGGGGAGATATGGAGAGGGAGGGAGGGAGAGAGGAGAGAGAGGGAGGGAGAGAGGAAGATGAGAGAGAGAGGGAGGCAGAAAGGAGAGAGAGATGGAGGGAGAGAGAGAGAGGGAGGGAGAGGAGGGAGAGAGGAAGATGAGAGAGAGAGGGAGGCAGAGAGGAGAGAGGGGGAGAGAGGGGGAGAGAGGGAGGGAGAGAGGAGAGAGAGAGGGAGGGAGAGGAGAGAGGGAGGGAGAGAGATGGAGGGAGAGAGGAGAGAGAGAGGGAGGGAGAGAGGAAGATGAGAGAGAGAGGGAGGCAGAGAGGAGAGAGAGAGATGGAGGGAGAGAGGAGAGAGAGAGGGAGGGAGAGGAGGGAGAGAGGCAGATGAGAGAGAGAGGGAGGCAGAGAAGAGAGGGGAAGAGAGGGAGATCAGAGAGAGAGGAGAGAGGGAGGGAGAGAAGAGAGAGGGAGAGGGAGAGGAGAGAGAGGGAGAGAAGAGAGAGCGAGGGAGAGAGGGGAGAGGGAGAGATGGAGGGAGAGAGAAAGGAGAGAGGGAGGAGGAGGAGAAGAGAGGGAGGGAGGAGAAGAGCGTAAGCCTTGGAAAAAGCAGAGGGGACAGATGCAGGGCAGGAGACAGTAATAAACGATAAGGAGAGTGGGAGGGGTAAGAGAGAGAGCGAGTGGGTGGCTGGGCACAGGAGAGAGAGGCAGAGCGAGCAGAGGAGGATGCAGGACGAGGGATAAGAAGAAAGAACGAGGGGACAGAGGAGGAGGAGGGGGAAGTGGAGAGGACTGGAATGGGTTGGGGGGGGGCTTAAAGGAGAAGTGGGGAAACAATGGAAGCAGTGTCAGTGTTGATACTGCGGTACACATTACAGCATGAACGGAATCATTCAGGATGACGAGCGGCACACTGAGACGATGACTGAGTATTGGGGTAAATGTACAGACCTTGCAGCGCGGCTCCAAAAAGGAGTGCGAGCGGGATTAAACCTTCACACTAATCATCAACTATTGTCTCTTATGGTGGCCAGCCTGCATTAGAGTTATCTAGGAGCCAGAGCTCCTCTTGTTGGTGCGTTTGGGTACTACAAAAGGCATAAGAAAACCTGCACATGTGCCTCTACACTTGTGCAGGTCTCTGCGCTTTAATCATGTCCCCTCCTCTTCCTGGACTCGTTGCAAACCTGGCCTTCTGTGCGACGATGCTTCTTGGTTTCTCATGTGTAAATCTATCTGCGCTGTTGTAGACTCAAAGGGACCCGACGCTAACGATCTCTCTCCTCTCAGCCCTACAGCGGCGGCGATGATCCAACCACAGCAGCCTGTCGTGCTCCTGCGAGGGGGGGGGGGGGGGTGGGGGCGGGCATCAAGAAGCCATCTTACATCATCTTCCTCTGAAATAGCACTCCAATTAAGCACAAAGTGCCGACACTCTGTAACGCTCCAATTAAGCACAAAGTGCCGACACTCTGTAAGCTCCAATTAAGCACAAAGTGCCGACGCTCTGTAACGCTCCAATTAAGCAAAAAGTGCAGACGCTCTGTAACACTCCAATTAAGCACAAAGTGCCAACGCTCTGTAACACTCCAATTAAGCACAAAGTGCCGACGCTCTGTAACACTTCAATTAAGCACAAAGTGCCGACGTAACGCTCAAATTAAGCACAAAGTGCCGACGCTCTGTAACGCTTCAATTAAGCACAAAGTGCCGACACGCTGTAATGCTCCAATTAAGCACAAAGTGCCGACGCTCTGTAACGCTCCAATTAAGCACAAAGTGCAGACGCTCTGTAACGCTTCAATTAAGCACAAAGTGCCGACGCTCTGTAACACTTCAATTAAGCACAAAGTGCTGACGCTCTGTAACGCTCCAATTAAGCACAAAGTGCTGACGCTCTGTAACGCTTCAATTAAGCACAAAGTGCCGACGCTCTGTAATGCTCCAATTAAGCACAAAGTGCCGACACTCTGTAATGCTCCAATTAAGCACAAAGTGCAGACGCTCTGTAACGCTTCAATTAAGCACAAAGTGCCGACGCTCTGTAACGCTCCAATTAAGCACAAAGTGCAGACGCTCTGTAACACTCAAATTAAGCACAAAGTGCCGACGCTCTGTAACACTCCAATTAAGCACAAAGTGCCGACGCTCTGTAACACTTCAATTAAGCACAAAGTGCCGACGTAACGCTCAAATTAAGCACAAAGTGCCGACGCTCTGTAATGCTCCAATTAAGCACAAAGTGCCGACACTCTGTAATGCTCCAATTAAGCACAAAGTGCCGACACTCTGTAACGCTCCAATTAAGCACAAAGTGCAGACGCTCTGTAACACTTCAATTAAGCACAAAGTGCCGACGCTCTGTAACACTTCAATTAAACACAAAGTGCCGACGCTCTGTAACACTTCAATTAAGCACAAAGTGCCTACGCTCTGTAACGCTCCAATTAAGCACAAAGTGCCGACGCTCTGTAACACTTTAATTAAGCACAAAGTGCCGACGCTCTGTAACGCTCCAATTAAGCACAAAGTGCAGACGCTCTGTAACGCCCCAATTAAACACAAAGTGCCGACGCTCTGTAACGCTCCAATTAAGCACAAAGTGCCGACGCTCTGTAACACTTCAATTAAGCACAAAGTGCCGACGCTCTGTAACACTTCAATTAAGCACAAAGTGCCGACGCTCTGTAACACTTCAATTAAACACAAAGTGATGACGCTCTGTAACACTTCAATTAAACACAAAGTGACGACGCTCTGTAACGCTCCAATTAAACACAAAGTGCCGACGCTCTGTAACACTCCAATTGAGCGCAAAGTGCAGACGCTCTGTAACACTCCAATTAAGCACAAAGTGTCATACATCTGAAATAGCACTCCAATTAAGCACATTGCAGATGCTCTGTAACAGCCAATTAAGCACAAAGTGCCGACGCTCTGTAACATCTGAAATAGCACTCCAATTAAGCACAAAGTGCCACTGCTCTGTAACTGTGATAAGGTGGCGTCTGCTGCAATAAAAGGCAGACAAATGGAGAGGTTTGCCACAAGATGTCTAGGTTGATGCATTGACTGCCTCTCACACCGGCTGAAGCATGGGCCTAATATGAGAGGCTATAAGGAGGAGTGAGAGGCGACAGAAGATTGGTACACAAAGAGATTGGATCTATATCTAAGGAAATCCCCACAGGCCACCTCCGACGAAAATATGTTGTTTTTACTCAATGAGTTTTCTCAGTTTTCGGGCGACCTTATCTAGCGCGGAAATAATACTGGAAATTGCAATAGGAGGAGAAAGGCAGTTCACACCGCGCATCCCCCGCCCATCGTCCCTTTTCCTCTCATAAAACTTTAAACTGAAATAGTCATTTCCATTCAAAGCGTTTGTGGGTTTTTGGAGATTGCCGTCAGCTTTATCGAGCGATCCCTCGTCTTCTCTCCAGCCTATTTGCGACACGTCTGCTTCTGGCGCCTGATGAGATGCGAGTAACTGGCAGCCTAAATGGCAGCCATGAGAATCCTCACCGGGGTGGCGCGCGTGTTTGTGTGTATGTTTGTGTGTGTGTGTGTGTGTGTGCGTGCGTGCATGTGGTATGGCATCCAGCGCAAATCTCGCTCTGTCGTCGTGCGACTTTCCCCCGGTGAAATAATCATGGGGAGAGATGGGAGCTCAGATTGTGATGAATGCGCTTCGCACTGTTCTCTCTAGCGTTCCAACTTTGCATTTCCTCTCCTCTCCTCCATATGTTATGGTTGTCATCCAATTCTCAACGACTCCCACTTCCAGCCGACGGCGTTGACATTCGCCAAGTTGGCAGTGCGAGATTTGCGCTGGCAACGCGTGTCCTATGAGAATGTGCCTAATGTAAATGCCCATTATATATTAACAGCAATTACAGTTTTTCCCCTGCCTTTATCTTTGCCATGTTGTGCTTAATGGCTCAGTCAGTGCAATTAGCCAGTCAACAGCATCACTTGAAATCAAAAGCAGAGAGGGAAAAAAGGGTAGAAAAGGGCCATCAAAATATCCGTCAATGTGACTTCCGATGTGTACACGTGGAGCAACTCATGGACCTGGAAACGAACTAACTAACTAACTAACTAACTAACTAACCAGCTAACTAACCAACCAGCTAACTAACTAACTAACTAACTAACTAACTAACTAACCAACCAACCGACCGACTAACTAACTATCTAACCAACTAGCTAACTAACCAACTAACTAACACATATCCCATAATCCCATACACATAGGATAACAACACACAGGTGGATGACAATGGCAGGTCAACAAATACAGTTATACTGTAAGACAAGATAGCGGTCAGTATCCACTTCATAGGTACAAAAAGCAGCGCCTCCTCCATATTGAGGGGCTACCAATAATATCAGATATTGAGCAATACCTTGCTAACACACACACACACACACACACACACACACACACACACACACACACACACACACACACACAAACTAATTCAATCAGTCAGTCAGTCACTCAGGACTGGTTTTTATCAGTTAAAAGGAAAGATCCTCGTGATGGTTGATGGATTTTGTGGAGTTTGTGATGAGAAAATGTTTCAGGATCTAAAACATCTTTGGTATCTTTTGGTGTCTGTCCCTCAGAATCAAAGAATGAGGCCTTCTTAGAGGCGCCATTTTGTACCAAGAGACGTCATACAGGGAGAAATCTATCATAGAAGAGAGACACCAGTTTCTCCACCCACAGCATAGCCTCAATAATCCAGAATGCAATACAGATACTAGGCAAGAAGTGTTTTGAGTAACATGCGTGACTCTCACTGTCACTATTTTCATCGCATTCTCAACATACATGTAAATTACAGTGTAAGCCCTCTGGGCTTCCATTCTCCAGTACTGTCCTTTGTATTTTGCTTGTTATTATCTTTTCTGTGTGTGCTAAACTAAACTGAACTGAACTGAAAGCCAGCGGGATGCAACAAGTCAAGGTGAGTTCTCCCTAGAGTCTACTCTAGGGGATGTCTAAATGCATTCTGGGAAATGTAGGAAATTAATCATCAATATATAAATAGTGGCTGCTCCAGATATCTGTAATGATGCCACTCACTGTAATATTCAACACCGTTCCTGGAATTAACATTTCAGAGCTGTGATAACACTGTTTATGAATTATCCTGCATCCTGTGTCTGTGCCATCTTGACTTTTTGTGATTATCAGTAATGAAGAAGCTCTCCGGCGGTGAAAAGAATGGATTTATAGTGTATAAATCATATTGAGGGTTGCTTATTATGCGAAAGGTGACGTTTTGCCAAAATAAGATATCTCTTCATATAGTAGTGGTTGTTGTTAGCAGTCTATTATTAGTCTGTTATATGAAGTGTATATGAAGCCATCTATTATTAGTCTGTTATATGAAGTGTATATGAAGCAGTCTATTATTAGTCTGTTATCTGAAGTGTATATGAAGCAGTCTATTATTAGTCTGTTATATGAAGAAGTCTATTATTAGTCTGTTATATGAAGTGTATATGAAGCAGTCAATTATTAGTCTGTTATATGAAGTGTATATGAAGCAGTCTATTATTAGTCTGTTATATGAAGTGTATATGAAGCAGTAAATTATTAGTCTGTTAGCCATATGAAGCAGTCTATTATTAGTCTGTTATATGAAGCAGTCTATTATTAGTCTGTTATATGAAGTGTATATGAAGCAGTCTATTATTAGCCTGTTATATGAAGCAGTCTATTATTAGTCTGTTATATGAAGTGTATATGAAGCAGTAAATTATTAGTCTGTTAGCCATATGAAGCAGTCTATTATTAGTCTGTTATATGAAGTGTATATGAAGCAGTCTATAATTAGTCTGTTATATGAAGTGTATATGAAGCAGTCTATTATTAGCCTGTTATATGAAGTGTATATGAAGCAGTCTATTATTAGTCTGTTATATGAAGTGTATATGAAGCAGTCTATTATTAGTCTGTTATATGAAGTGTATATGAAGCAGTCTATTATTAATCTGTTATATGAAGCAGTCTATTATTAGTCTGTTATATGAAGTGTATATGAAAGCAGTCTATTATTGAGAAATAATAACACACCACTGAATACCTTCATTGGCAAGTCAGACCACGCATCAGCGGAGCGTTCAAGCTGCTCTCCAGTAACAATACACCGCCAGTCCAGGAGAGGAAAGCACATCAATACGACTGGAAACATGGGAAATGTCAAAGGGCGTAATTATGTTCATTCTAGGCTCTCTCTCTCTCTGCCTGTGTGTGTGTGTGTGTGTGTGTGTGTGTGTGTGTGTGTGTGTGTGTGTGTGTGTGTGCAGATGTGTGCCTCCTACACACATGTAGTGCCTCTTCTTCCTGGAAGCTAATCAGCAATGCTCTGTCTGGGCTCGGCTGCCTCGAGGAAGGCGGCTGTTTTCAGTCATTACAGCAAACGCACATCTCTCTAATGGATGATAACACCGGGGCCCGGCCGCCGCCGCCGCCGCACATAAGCAACCACCCAGAAACTTGAGATGCGTTGACGAAACCTGTGGGATAATGTGTACATTATCTGATGTATATTGAATATTGAATGCCGATCATGAGAAATTTAAAGCGCTATGGCCGCACTATCAGAAGCACCCCACTGCTCGCACTCTGCATATCAATCGGGGGGGAATCTATGCGGGGTGCCACGCCTCGGTGGCCAAATAGATTCCTCCGGCCGTGCGATCTGTCTAAGCGGGCCCGTAATGAGCGGCACGGCCATGCGGAGCGTCTTCGGCTGCACCGGGGCAACGCACGAGACGAGACAATGTTTCCTCTGTAATTAATGTAATAGCCGGAATGACAGGGAAGCATCTGGCGTCGAAGAACGGGGGTGCGAAAACAGTTTGCCTGGCATCTGTACACTCTGACAACCACTAGTCAGTCTCATTTTTAAAGGAAAATGGTGGCAATTAAAAAGCGATTGCGTCGCGGATAGCCGAGCTTGTGTTTATTTAGCGGTCCATCAATGTGTCAGGACGCCCCACTCTACTCCCGAACGCGTCGTGTGCATTTGAATGCAGCGAGTCACGCAAACTTTGTTTACTCTGATGTTGGGTTTTGACGGCCATTTAACATGCAGATGGTTTGCCGCTCTTTGTTAGTCATGAGCTAAACAATGCTTGAGTGCAGTTTCTTCGGCGAGGATGTGCGCTCGGCTCGCCTGGTTGGAAGAGCAGCCATACATTATAAAGGCGAGGGGTGGAATAATTCATGGCGGCTTGTCAATGTGTGCTGCTGTATCCAGGCTGCTCACACTATAGACGGTTTTCACCAGCTGCAACCCCACAGCATTTCCTTTTTCTCAGCTTCTTCTTCTGTGTTTTATGGCGGTTGGCATCCTTAAATGTTGCATTACCGCAACCTGAATTGTATCTGCTTCACAGTGCTCACTATTGACAGTGTCCACTTTCTCAGCTGTTCAGGGGAAACACTGACATAGCCTCCTTCTATTATTATTATTTTTTTATGTAAAGATAGGCCTATGCGTGCAATAACGTACTGATAGTCAGCTTACTCTGGAACATGTAGCTTTTATTAGCCTCTCAGGCTAGCTCCCGATCAGACAACAACGCTTCCTACTACCCAGCATGTGCACGTCTTTCCGACAGGGGTGGTTGTTATGGCAACTACACTAACTACTACAATAGTATGCTTCAAATAAGGTCTCTGGGCAATGCAAGCTTAATCAAACGCGAACCAGTGTTCAGCGGGATAATCTTCACACATGAGGACCACTTTCATGAGTTTTGAAGCGTAAATGCGAGCCCTAGAAGTAAAAAGCTTGTGCTAAGCTAATCCAGAACTACACAGTGTCGCATAGGCTTCCCCGTCACGTCACCAGTCAACCTGGAGTGTTGTTGATGTGTGCGCTGCTGTGCACTGATTGCCCCGGGCTGAACCAGGTGAGGGATGATGTTCCTCCTTTGAAGTGATGACGTTATTGACGTATAATATCTCCGTCGACTCAACAGTGTAGTCTCATTTAGCCGTTTGCTAGCTAGCTGCCCGTTTAACGGCACGTAAAAGCTTAAAAACTCATAAAAGTGGTCCTTATGTGTGAAGATTATCCCGCTGAACACTGGTTCGCATTTGATTAAGTGGTCCTCATGTGTGAAGATTATCCCACTGAACACTGGTTCGCGTTTGATTAAGCTTGCGTTGCCCAGAGAACTTATTTTAAGCATCGCGCCAAAAACCCATTCAAAAATCCCATAGGTGAAAACAGTGAAGAACCCGGAAGTGTTAGAATCGATGTTTTCCAAACTCATTCCTGGGGCTCTCTATTGCACCTGTGCACTGGAGATCATGTGGACCAATAAAAAAAAAAAAAATACACTAATGATTTCAAAATCCTGGTTGTTAAAATCTCTAAAATGACTTGTTATGGGTGATCATAAAATACAGCTCTAAAATGACAATATGACTAATAATTTTCCTTGGGTGCATGGGCGGAGTAATGTGATTAAAAGACAGGGCTTGAATGGACATAACGGTCCTTCTACTGATTGTCATGTTAATTTGGCAACAGTAGGCCCATCATAAAATGGTGACTTTTAAGGGTTGCTATTCATAGCTTTCAAGGGGCGTTACGTGCTGCCGGGAACGCCCACCTGGCGGTCAAAAAAAAAACTTGTTCATTCCACTGCCGCCGAGTCACTAGTTTCTCACGCTGTGTTTGTTCAGCCAAACTGCAACAGGTTGTGCTATCGGTTGCACTAACCGATGAGGAGACACGCCTGGCTTGTGCTTTTACAGAATGCCGTCGGAGAAAGAAAACTCAGACAGGAGGAGGTTGTGGATTTGTGCGATTAGACGTGGTTCAGTCGCTGGGGAGGGCAAATGGCTACCATCAAAGTACACACGTCTTTGCGGCCAACATTTCATCAAAGGTAAGCTCAAGTAACGTTAACGGGGTATTTTAATCATTATTGTAACGTTACTTGAGCTTACAGTACATTAATAGAGTCCAGCGCGCTTCAGCCAGGTTTGGAATAAAAGGGTCCTGGTGCTCAACAGTGAAGGACAATATGCATAAAATAATGTTTTACCTGGGCACTTCACACAGACTACCCGAAGTAAAGACACCGGAGCACTCTTTTCCGCACGTTTTAATAGAAGGGGCTGACTGACGTTTCGACAGACTAGTCTGTCTTCCTCAGAGTCAAAGTTACTTGAGCTTACCTTTGAAGAAATGTTGGCCGCAAAGACGTGGGTACAAACGGCTGAACAAACACTGCGTGAGAAACTAGTCGACTTGGCTGGCAGCGAATGAACAAGTTTGTTTTTTGACCGCCAGGTGGGCGTTCCCGGCAGCACGTAACGCCCCTTGAAAGCTATGAATAGACGGTTTTCACCAGCTGCAACCCCACAGCACTTCCTTTTTCTCAGCTTCTTCTTCTGCTAGGCTAGCCCTGAGCTGGTCACCTGGTGTCATGCTAACGTAAATTATGCAGTTGAATGGCTGCGTCACACGGCTGTCTCTCATCAAAGGCACTTAAGTATTTGGATATTTATATGGCCATTTATTCATATACAGTAAAACGTGACATGTAGATTGTTAGACATGTCATTCCACAACACTCGCTGGTGTTCGCTGAAATGAATCTCCTCACAGACAGAGTTGAAAGTCCGTCAGTGTGACCGGCTCAGGACAATAGCAGCGGAGAGTGACCGGCTGAGGAGACAATTACGTTAAGTAACAGACAAACAGGAACTTGACTATAACCACTTGTACTCACTGTGCGGAGATGTCAAAACCTTTGAGCTACTGGTAAGAGAGCTCCACCTGGTGGAGGCACGACCGACAACTTCTTGCTGTAAAACCTCTCACCTCAGCAACTTGCCATAGGTCGGGTGACATGGCATTGTTTGTTCCGAAGACCCATTATTGGCTCCATCCCTGACCACGACCAACCTCTAACCTCAGTGACCCCATGCCTCAACCTGCAACCATCTCCAGGATAACGAGCCGGGCTGCCTCTCGGTCCAATATGGTACAGCATTTCTCTGACTATTGGGGTTCTCGGAACAATGGGCCGTCGGAACACGGTACGTGAAACTGTCAGACTGCGTGGACTCTTCTCTGTACATGAAACAGTCAAACCGTATTGAATAACGACAATCTCAGTTCACCGCAGCTGTCAGACAGCTGCTATCGTCTAGTTACTGTCATCCTTGCTCTTATCATCTTAGCATCCTGCCAAATATTCATCCTCCACTTGACAAATGTATACACCCAGTGTGTGTTTGTCAGAGGCTCCTGGATGACATGTTGACTCAGTGCTGTTTACCCAGCATGCACAGCTTCAGCTGGGCAGCCATGTGGCGTGTGCTTCTTATAACATGACACTCGTGACACAATGCCTGCCACAGTAGCCATCTTTTAACGTGACGGGGGAGGTCAATGTCTATTGTTCACTGACACTCATTAGATGACATTTGCAGAAGTGATGACGCCTCATGATTTAGTGTCATGGCATATTCTTCTCGGTGCGGCAGTAGCTCCGGAGGTAGAGCTGTCGTCTGGAATTGGAAGGTTCCCGGTTCGAGGCACGCTTCTCCGCGCTGTCTGTCTAGTGTCGAAGTGTCCTTGAGCAAGACACTGAACCCCTTAACTGCTCCCGACGAGCAGTTAAGGGCCTTGCATGGCCGCCATCGGTGCGTGAATGCGAGTGTGAATGTGAGCGGTCGTCAGACTGGCAAAAGCGCTAAATCCAGTCAATTACCATTTTCTCAGCTGAAATACTAAATAGATTGGCGAATGTACAGTCATTTTTATGACATCGCTTTGATGTGGGACACCGTTGCATTATCATTACTCCTGTAATGTTTGCCAACAAAAGCAGGTGGGGGTAGAAATTCCCTATACATGCATGCTAATAGCCTATCATAGGACATGCTTTGCTATGTGAAGTATGAACGTGATGCTCTCAATCCTTTCCGCTTCCCATGTAGAATTCTGTATGAGTGGAAGGCGCCGTAGCCTTACTGGCCCCATCTCACCAGCCAGGAAGATGAAAGAGTCGGAGGTCTTTTGTGACGCCTGGAACATGAAGAGACAAATTAGATTAGTAGCAGGTGTATGAAGAGGATCTCCGTTGGATCCTACAGTCGCTTCTGCACGGGCATCATGAGAATGAGCTGGCACATCCAATCCAATTTCCACTGAAGATGTGCTTCCTTTCCTTTTTATTTTTCAAGTTCCCCCGGAGATGCAAGCTCCATAGTAATGAGTCCGCCTGGGTCATTTTCAAAAGAAAGCATGATTGTTGATGAGGTTATTATGTGATCTATAAATAGCCGACTGCACCATATGTCATTATTCTGGTGTGATTACCTTCTTTTCCTGCCTGTATGATGTTGAGCAAATTGTTGCATTGTGCAGCTGGTCTTTTCTCTTTGTTGTGTCCTCATTAGCCCACACCAGGGCTATTTATGGCTCATTTCCACCACATATAACAGCACAGTACAGCTCTACTCGACCTGGTCTTACTCGTCTGTACTTGATATTCATAGTATTCCCATGATGTCACAAGCATTTTCCTACCAATATGGCGCTACAATACACACAGCTAATTGGCTGTTTGTCTCACTTGATTGTAATCACCTGTTAATTGATTACAATCACCTGCTATTTTCCTACCAAAGATGGCCATGTGGTGATGTAACGGAATACTATCAATAGACTCTGTTTCCATAGCAAGTTTACTCGCCTCCGCCCACACCTGGTCGTCATAGCGACCTGGTCCGCCCATAGCCGAAGTAGGCTCTAACGTATAATGTTAAAATTAAATCCTTACACAGAACTTTTAAACTGGAATACTGGTCCCTCTAAATCAGAGGTTCTCAAATGTTTTTCAGCCAAGGACCCCTTACAAGATAGAAAATATACCGGGGACCCCCTCATTCTGATTTGTGATTTTGGGCTAAGCTTAATTGTTTCCATGGTAACGTGCTTGACTTTTAATTTGATAGGTTTGTTATTAGAATGTAATCCATGAACCATTTTAGATTTAAAGCATAAACTATTTTCGTTGAATTTTGAAGATTTTGCAAAATATATATATATATCTTTTTTTATTACATTACATTTACATTACGTCATTTAGCAGACGCTTTTGTTTTGTCCAAAGCGACTTACAATATCACAATTTGTCAACAGTCCAGAAAACCACTATGCAACACAATCAATGACAGCCAAGATATTTTGATAGACTAGCACCATGTAGGAAGTAGTTTGAGAAGGAATAAGTAACATGTAGCATTTTCTTTTTAATTAAAAAAAAATATATATATATATATCTATATATATCTATATATATATATATATATATCTATATATCTATCTATATATCTATATATATATATATATATATATATATATATATATATATATATATATATATATATATATATATTTTTTTTTTACCTGAAAACTTTTCGCGGACCCCCATTTGAGAACCACTGCTCTAAATCAGAGGTTCTCAAATGTTTTTCAGCCAAGGACCCCTTACAAGATAGAACATATACCGGGGACCCCCTCATTCTGATTTGTGATTTTGGGCTAAGCTTAAAGGTCCCATTCCGTGCAAAAGCTGTTTTTACTTGTAAATGCATATATACTGCTGTCATCCCTCCCTGTAATGAGTGGTCACAAGCTCAGAACTGCCACAGTTGGATTTGTCCCTATCCAGCTTCCCCCTGCAGTCTCAAGCCACACCCCCAAACGCTCTGTTCCCCCAGACGGGGTATCGGGACATCACGATGGTCCTCAAGCATACTGCGCGGGTCTCTCTCACACAAGCTATCTGCACCATTTTGTCTATAGCCACAAAATTAACACTTCTAGCTGGAGCGACGCCAACTGTACGTGATCCAGCAACTGCGGAGGTGCATTCGGTAAGTCTAGGCATTTTGAGATGTCCTCTTTAGCGTAGCAACGTTAAGTTAGCGATAGCGTTAGTTGTGGACACAACCCAGCGTGCTGGTCCACAGACGCTAATCTGATTGGCCGCTGGGAGCCTGGGGCGGGCTCTCCCTCAGCGGCCAATGGGAACTGTTAGTTCTGAATATATTATAGAAACAGACCATTCTTGGGACGCAACGAGATGAGGAAGGGACTCCGTCACAACAAATGGGGTTGCTATATTTTCGACAAATTAATCCAGAATCATGTTTTATGGACCAGAGACACACGTTTTTAAGAGGTTACAGCTGCACGAATTGGGACCTTTAATTGTTTCCACGGTAACGTGCTTAACTTTTAAATTGATAGTAGATTAGAATGTAATCCATGAACCATTTTAGATAGCATAGAATATTTTCATTGAACTGTGAAGCTTTTGCAAAACAAAATAAGTTTTAATTTTTATTTTCCGGAAAACTTTTCGCGGACCCCCTGGCAAAGTGCCATGGACCCCCATTTGAGAACCACTGCTCTAAATGACCTACAGTGTACATGGCATGGGCAAATGTGACAATCGGCCAAGAGAATGGATATCACTTTGTTGTTACTCAAACTCACATGCATGCGCTGCACGAGCGACGGGAGTTACGCTACGGGGAGAAGGGAAGCCACTTCCCCGGCGGCAACGCACCATAGTGGGGCTCGATCAAAACAGCACCTATAAGTCGCTTCCGGAAAGAAGCGCCAAAATTGGCACAAATACTCCTTGTGGACTGTTATTTTGATAAAAGTAACTGGCCACGCAGAAATTTTATTTTTTTCCAAGATGGCCGCCATTTCCAGCCTGAAAACACTATTTTGGGGGCAACTTTGGGTAGAATTTTCCAATATGAATGATCTTGTTATCAAACCATACATTTATGACCACAAAGAAGCCAGATTTATTCCATGAAAATTTCAAAATGGCTGCCATTTTAAAGATGGCTGCCATTTCAGCCATTTTTACCATAGGATTTCACTGTCCAGGGCGATTTTGATGATTCTGGTGTCAAATAACAGGTTTTTAACTATGGAAATTTCAAAATTATACATCAGAAATGATTTGTATATCTCCTTTTGCCATTTACTCTGCATATATTTTCAAAGTAATGTGAAAATGCATAAACAACAGTATTTTAGAGATTTAGTATTTTAGAGTAAATGGTAAAAGGAGATATACAAATGATTTCTGATGTAAAATTTTGAAATTTCCATAGTTAAAAACCTGTCATTTGACACCAGAATCATCAAAATCGCACCGGACAGTGAAATCCTATGGTAAAAATAGCAGAAATGGCAGCCATCTTTAAAATGGCAGCCATTTTGACATTTTCATGGAATAAATCTGGCTTCTCTGTGGTCATAAATGTATGGTTTGATAACAAGATCATTCGTATTGGACAATTCTACCCAAAGTTGCCCCCAAAATAGTGTTTTTGGGGCGGGAAATGGCGGCCATCTTGGAAAGATCGAGATTTCTGCGTGGCCAGTTACTTTTATCAAAATAACAATCCACAAGGAGTATTTGTGCAAATTTTGGCGCTTCTTTCCGGAAGCGACCTATTTTACATTGAAAGTGCATTTTTTGAGCCCCACTACCAGGCAAGACCGCGGCTTCGCTAAATCCTGCCTCCGGCCTAGTGGAGCCGACGTAGCACACAACTACAAAGGGCTTCCAGAGGAGCGGAATTTGTCTCTCTCAAAACAATTGAAAACCACCATCATGTTAAAGAGATCGATTTTATTTCACCAGAGCCGAAGGCAGCAACACAAAAGACTGATGGAAATGACAGAAGAGAAGGTAAGCCCCACTAAACTGGTATCCAGCATTGACAGTAGATACAGTGGACACGATTCTGCCTGACCAATCAGTCATCTGCAGTGTTTTCACGTCACCGTATGGTACCGGGTCCACAGCGCTGGAACCTCAACAAAGCAGGGACCAAAACTAGCACGACTCAACCCGGGCTGTCCAGGTTTTTGATCAGTGGAATGAGACAAAAAAGCGAGACGAGCTGGGCGGGGCCGCGCTGATACCAGCAGTGGAAATGGGCCATTAGAGAGAGAGTGGCATCAGCGGAGGACCAAAATGCATGACTCATTAGCCAATGAACAGCCAAGAAGGGGTCTCGCGCTACTTTTGAATGCTAAAATAAAGCCGACAATGTACAATTTGGTTCTAAAGAAGAAGAAGAAAAAACTTGACAGTGCTGCTTAATCCAGGACCTTATACTTCCTGGAACTCTTGAGAGTAAAAACTGGTCCATTGGAGTGAATGGAGATGTCGCGACCCTTCTATATACACGGCTCTGGCCCACACTAAAAGGGAAAAGAATGGTCCTCTTGAAGGGCAAATTTAGGTCAAATTTAGTTTGAGCAGCCATTTCACGAGCTTGTGTCAGCGTCCACACCCTGCTAATGAAATTATTTTATGACCCTCCCCCCCAACACCCAAGTTCAGACAGCTGCAGACCCCCCCCCCCCCCACCCGACTTCTCTCCCCCTCTCCGAGTGCCTCCCTCACACTGAAGTGAAATCCAGCCTACACAACAGCTGTGGATTATTTGCATGGTGCTGGGTGGGGCCTGCGTGGCCATTGGTGGAGTGGAGGAGAAGGGGAATGAAAATAAAACATAATTCACGTGCGAGCCAGCCTGTTGTTGTTGGAGCATGTAAAAAGTGAGCTGAGCAGAGTCAATGGTGAGGGAGCTACGTGAGGCCTTCTTTGGATCACTGGAGATCCGTTTCTGCATAGCTGTGGTTAAAAGTGTGGAGAGAGAGAGAGAGAGAGAGAGAGAGAGAGAGAGAGAGAGAGAGAGAGAGAGAGAGAGAGAGAGAGAGAGAGAGAGAGAGACAGAGAGAGAGGGCCGTGGGGCAGAGGGCGAGGAGAGTGCTGCAGGGCCGGACGGAGAACGTGTTGCTGTGCGGGGCAGACTGGACAGCCAGCGGTGAGTGAGTGCTCCTTCGGGCTCATCTGTGGGAAGTGTATCTGTGTGTGTATATCTCATTATCTGTGGAGAGGTGTTGGACAGTGCAAATACAAAGAGCTTCTTGTGAGATGAGAATGTTGCTTTGGAATGGCTGGCTGTCAGTGCCCTCCCTCGCTCTGGCCTGACCCCTCTGCTCGGAGTCTTTTTATAAACACAGCCCCAGCAGCGCCGAGACATTCTGCACAGAAAGGCTCAGCAGCAACTCACAACTCAGAAGCATTGAGAGAAACATTGTTTCTGAGAAAATACAGCTTGCAACATGCAATGTTGACTTGAGGCGTCACAGCATGCGGGAGATATCAAGGCAATCCCAGTGTTCCTACAAAGTACCTTTCGTTACCATTCATTCATAGGTAGCTATAAGCAGTGCATTCACCACATACAGTAGGTAGACATATTGTCATTTTACTTCATAGTAAATATGCAGTCGTCATGGCGTCCACATCTGATGTGATGGAGGTCCATGACCACAGATAGGCCTACAGAAAAGCAGTCTACTCTGGATGACCTGAAATGTTTTACTCTGGATATGACCTGCAAATGTCTTTGTAAATTACAGATTGATAAGAATACAATTCTTCCATTAAGCATTTTTGGTATGCAAGTGGTCAAACTGAAATATAGTGAATATCAGCGCTATAATATCAGCTGCTGACACCTTCAATACAAAAATATCAGTGTTGGTATACTGTACTGTAATTGCCCTTTGAAAACAGATGCAAATGACATGTCAAATGACGAATGTTAGAAAGCAAATAGTGAAAACTTGGTTGCAAACTGCCTCTAGCTTCAGTTCAGAGCAGCTTCAGGCCCTCACACAAAGCCACACAGTCTTGTCATGCAAATGATCAGCTATCAACAGATTAGCATCATACTCTACCTGCCCCACCAGTATATTGCATTTATCTAAAGCATTGATACTCAACCCGAGGCTCTAGTCTAGAGCCACATGTGGCTCCTTTATGGGTAGTTGTGGCTCTTTTAAGTCCTACTTAAAATAAACAAATAAACATCTAATAAAATAATGGGAGGAAATTGACTTTTTTGGGGGGGGATTGTGGCTCTTGCAAAGCTTTTTTTCTGTGTGTGTCAGTGTGGCTCCTAAGTAGGGCAAGCTTGAGTACCACTGATCTAAAGCATCATCTGTATAAAAATGTGAAGCGTTTTGTTTTGTGTTGTGTTGCAACAATCATGAAATAGACCATGCAAAAATGATTTGCTACATAAAAAAAGTTATTTCGATTAGGACTGAACTGTAAAACATATACAACAGGAAGCTAAACAACTGGAAGGTTTCGCTGGTGTGTGAGGAATGCTTGCTGGAGCGCCATCTCCCAAGAGTCCATCCATACTGTTTGACCCTGATAAGGCCCACTCCATGTTCCCTCAACGCCTGGCTTCCTCTGTTGACAGGGAAGCTGTTGGGTCAGCAGGCAACAGATCTGCTCGGCTGGGGGAGGGCTTATGGTCCAGATCCAATGGGATGGGATGGCCACCAGACCTAACCTCGCGTCACCAGCTGGCTCTCTACAGACTCTGTGCCTGCTTTGTATTACTGTTCAGTTTGAGATGTGGTCTGAGATCCGGTCGGC
This sequence comes from Poromitra crassiceps, assembly GCF_964638095.1. Taxonomy (NCBI): domain Eukaryota; kingdom Metazoa; phylum Chordata; class Actinopteri; order Beryciformes; family Melamphaidae; genus Poromitra; species Poromitra crassiceps. The sequence continues at coordinate 9,846,286 of NC_139629.1, forward strand.
AGTTTCCGGTGTTCTGCAGTGCTATTGCAATGAGTTAGAATAAAACATAGCAAACGAAAGAAGTACTTGAAGAAACTTGCCGGATACTATTACAGTGAAGCCGTTTTCCGTTTTTTTGCAATTGTTTTTTGGACCCGCAGTCACAGTTTGCCTCCCGTTTCGAACCACGACCCATATCCAACCCCTATATCCCAGCCAAGTTGCTTTAGTTGCCTAGCTCAAAATGCGTATAAACTGCACGTCAAATTGGACTTTTGCAGCCTAAATGCACACATTTTGAAAGTGTAAAAACGTGGCATTTGTACGCAAGATAACAGATCATCAGCATGACGACGTTTGCGAAGGAATTTGCTTTTGTTCAACTGTTTTGCTCTAACTTTTCACTTCACTTCACTTCATTCGATTAATTCAGTAGCCTAGGTTGTAATTCAGTTTAGTTAAATTCTGCTCCGTTTCACGCAATTTAATTCAAATCTTTATTGTAACAATTTAAATCACCACTTCATGTTTACCATAGAAACATCAAGAAAACCCCAGGTAATACGACTGGAAAGGGAGTCAATAGGTTGAATTAGTGAGGGGGGGGAAGCATTGCTCATTAGTTAGTCAGGCTGCTACATCATTACATCTGCAAATGAAGCCATTGATCCATTTGTGGGATAAATGGATCTTTTACTTGACACAAGGATGCATCAGCTGAAAACTGCCTTTAAAGGGCAGGTGGCGAGTGGAGTGAAGTCTAAAGTCTGGCTTTATTCACGAGTTTCATGGTGAGACCGTGGGCGCTTCAATGACACCCTCCCTCCCTGTTTCCAGCTGCCGGTTGCCTGTTTCCGCCCATGCAGGACCATTCATAGCGAAAGAGACTGAAAATAATCATAATAATTGTTGTGACTTTGTACCTACCTATGACTTGTAATGGAGCCCCCCAGCACAATAATTTCACACGTGCATAATTGTACAACGGAGTGACAATATCTTGAATCTTGAAAGAGAGAGACCGCTAAAGCTACGTTCAATGACCAAAGAGTTTCGGTTTGGACGTTTAGCCTTCAAAACAAAAGCGGCCGCTACGCAACCACATACTATTTTTAGCCATTTCGACTAAAATAAGCCTGTACAGTACGAGTGAATTGACATTCACCTCGTTTTTGTAAAATATCGCCGCTATGCAACCACACAATGTTACTATTTTTAGCCATTTCGGATAAAATAAGCCAAACGTTCCCGCTCTTTGACAGCAGCGCGCACCTCCTTGCTAGTGAAGAATTTTTAAACAGGAAGTCGACAACCGGCAACTGCTGAGAATCATGGGAAACGTAGGTCCAGGAATAAGGTGAATAGGTCCAATCCGTAAGTTTGAGGGGGGGAGGGGGTGGGGGAATGTTCACAAAGTGTTTTTTATTACCGAGTGAATGCTCCGTTACGTAACTTTAAAAAATGAGCCCAGTCTCTCTGTGTTCACCCATTCCAAAGCTATGCCTGCGTGATTCTGCTCCTTTCGGGTCAACATTTTCCGGCAAATCTGGCGGATGTGACGTTCTGCGCATTCACGAGCCTGCCTCTTGTACTGGCTCCGTCCGGAAATACACCCACGAAGAAGAAGGCTAGGTTATAATGTTACGTTTGCTAGCTATCATCAGCAAACAACCAACAACACAGAGTCCAGTAAAAAGTCCACACAGAAAAAGAAAGAAATATTTATCTAGTGAAGCCCGTCTGGCCAGAGCATTAGCTGCTTGCTAATGTGGAGCTAATGGATTTACCACCCTGGTCAGAAGCTCCGCTACTGTTGCATTTATCCACACAAGACAGTTGTGTGGATAAATGCAATGCCTAACATTACTACCGTTATGCTTATGGTTATGGAACATTGCTTGACTGACTGCAGTTAGCTGCTGTGAGACTTTCCTTTTATAAGGTTAGCTTGATGCTAAACGCGGCTAATAATCAATTACCACCCAGCTCCACTAACGTTACTGTCTTGTCGCGTCCAGCTCACATCAACTCCAGGCATTAGACTGTACTGTATAATATAGGGGGAGCAGGCTATTTCCTGGCTCATGCTAATGTGAGTATCCACTTCGTGCAAGCCAAAACACGACCAAACATGCCACACTAATGACCGCTAATTCATCCAGAATCCTTCCTGGCCATCTCGGCTGATCTGGCCGATGAATTGTCCAGGTTGGCGTTTTCAAGTGATTTATCAGCTAATGATAAGATGTGAGGGTACAAATGTACGTGGACGACACGGTCATATATGTACACTCTGACTCCAAGCAGAAAGCTGCATCTGTGCTCACAGTCGCTATGGAAAAGTTATTTAAGCTATTTGGCTGAATAACTCCTACCTGACCTTGAATGTCTCTAAAACCGTGAACATGTATTTCTCTATAAGGCGTAATAACACCCCCCCCCTCCCGACATCTTTGTTAAGGGTCAGAGGGTGGAGGTTGTCCAGGAGTTTAAATACCTGGGTATTATTTTAGATAGCAACCTCTCCTTCATAAAGCACATAAAGAAAACTGCAGGGACTGTCAAACTAATAGTAATCTTCGGCAATTTAGATTAATTCGATGTCAGCTGAGCACAGATGCGGCGAAACTGTATCTTCATTCTTTCATTTTATCACATCTATCTTACTGTGCCACTACTTGGTCCCAGGCCAATAAAACAATAACGCAGCCACTCTTTACTCTATTCAAGCAAGCGTTGAAGGTCCTGGATAAAAAACCTAACGACTTCCATCACTGTGACATTATCAAGAAATATAACTTTCTAACATTTGATTTACATTGAATTTCCTGTCGATGGCAAATGTCTGTTTGTTGTATATCTTCCACGGCCTTGCCCCCCCCATTCAACAAATTTGTGACAAACCGCAACACCAGTGTGAGAACTACAAGAGCCTCCACTAGAGGGGACTGTTGCGTGCCATTTAGATCCACGAAATTCAGTCAATCTGCATTCACAGTCAAAGCGGGCGGGCTGTGGAACACCCTGCCAGCAGTGATTAAAGGCTGCAGTACTTTCAAAGGTTTTAAGTCCTCTGTTAAGAAGTGGCTGAGAGAGGGTCAGTCTTGTGGCCACCTATAGACATTAGTGTGGTCTCATGTTGTTGTGTTCTGACATTATTTATTTTTCACCATCTCCTCATTTGCTACTGTGTGATTTTAGTGGATTGCTATCTACCTCTGTGTTCTATTTCACTGTTGTGCGCATTGTATGTGTATTACCTTGCTAATAGTAAGTCTCATTGTTTTTTTGTATCATGTATCTTGATTGTTTTTTAGACACTAGGATTTTGTTTTATTTCTGTATTTGATATGTACTGTGTGCACACAGGACTCTGTGCACCCAGGGACTACAGATGCAAATTAGCTTTTAGCTATTTCTGGTGCAATATATTTATTGTGTACTGTCCCTCAGTGGCGTGCCTGACCAAGTTGGTGCCCTAGGCAAGATTTTTGCTGGTGCCCCCCCCCCTCCCCCAAAGAAAATATAATAAAAATTATATCGCAGCTAATCCAGCACTGCAGTGCAGGCTCAGAATCGCCCTTCCCCAGTGGCGTTGGAAGTACTTTTAGGTAGGGGGTGCTGTAAGGAAGGGCCTCTCGGTGCTGCCCGCGAGGGCAGCGCCGAAGAAAATTTTACGTTTTTTGGACTTTCATCCATATTTAGAAGAATATTTTATTTGAAATTAACATTAGGATTATACTGTTGTGATGTCATTATTCAGTATCTTCTCCTTTTCTCACTCACTTTCATGTAAGCACCTGCTCTCCCTTTAGTCGTTTTACACTACAACAGACAGAAACACAGGCATAAACACTGAAGTTATTATTAGGGGTCCAAGCACGAAGTGCGTGGATCCCTATTGTATCTGTTCCGTTTATTATTAGGGGTCCAAGCACGAAGTGCGTGGATCCCTATTGTATCTGTTCCGTTTATTATTATTAGGGGTCCAAGCACGAAGTGCGTGGATCCCTATTGTATCTGTTCCGTTTATTATTATTTTTCATATTCTCCGCTAAAACAGTATGCACGGCAAAAACCGTAAGGGCTACAGTAGCCAGACTTTGCACATAGGTTGGAAATGTGCCCCACTACTCAGAGACAAAAAATTAGCCATATTGACCAGATGGTGGCGCTATAACAGACCATTTCACGTATTGGACCATAACTGCTGAACCGTGAGGCGTAGAATCAAAATTCCACATCTGCTGGATTCCCTGGATCAATACGCATCTATCCATATAGACCACGCCCATTTAAGTCTGCTAGATTTTCCGCCATCTTGGACTTTCTCAAAAAAAAAAAAAACGAACTCGTCCTAGGCCATCTGCCCGAATGAGCGCAAACTTTTTGTGTGTCATCTCTGGACTTCCCTGATTAAAAATCTTAGAAAGAATTTGGATACGTGAAACCGTCTTGAAATGATAAATGTTTAAACTTTTGTGTATTTACTTTTGTTCTTTTCCTGCCCTAAAAGTGTGTGGATCTCAGAAACCATACACCCCCCATCACCCAAACTTTCCACACAGGTTCACGACATCACCCACTACTCAGAGTAAAAAAATTACACCAATCCACCAGATGGTGGCGCTATAACAGCCAACCACCACTACTACTGCCGCTGCTGCTACTACTACTACTACTATTCTTAGTACTTCTGCTGCTACTATTGCTACCACTCCCACTACTACCAACACTACTACTACTACTATTACTACTACTGCTACTACTACTACTACTAGTACTGCTTGGAAACCGTCAGGTCACCGGATCTACACACACACACACACACACACACACGCACACGCGCACACACACACACACGCGCACACACACACACACGTACACACACGCACACACATATACACCACACCTGCACCTAATTCTGGACTGATCACCACACACCTGCACTTAAGACGCTAATCAGCCTCTACACTCAGTGTGTGTCCGTTACTGCAGTAGAGGCTGTGTTGGTGTTTCAGTTGGTGTTTATCCTCCCTTCAGATGCATTATTAAGTAAGTTGTAGTTTTGTTAGCCATTGTTGAATTGCCATTCCAAGCCATCCTGATCTTAAAGGTGAATTGCATATGTTTTTCTCTTTAGCCATGGTTAAAATATATTGTTTATTGTTTGTTTGATTGTTATATTGTTTTTTATTGCTAAACATACTACTTCCTATGACTATTTTGTCTGTTTGCACACGCACACGCACACGCGCACACACACACGCACACGCACACGCACACGCACACTAAAATGGCCACCACTGGTGTACTTCATCTCCCAGAGTGCTTCACTCACTCACTTGTGGATTGTGCCATGTGGGTGGGGAGATGGGTGGAGCTATGGCTATAAAAGAAGTGCAAAACTTGCCCCAAACCCCAGTCTGCTGCTACAGAGGTGCTGTGAGCCAGTCCAACTCATGCTGACCTTAAAGGTGAATTGCATATGTTTTTTTCTTTAGCATGGTTAAAATATATTGTTTATTGTTGCTTTAATTGATTGTTACATTGTTTGTTTATTGCTAATTTGATGTCATTTGGATTGCTTGTTAACATTGTGTATTTGGGTAAATAATTCTGTTTGTGTTCTTATCCACAGACAACATGCTGATTGCCTCACTGTCACTTTTGATGTTGGGAAAATAAAATCACCCTGCACCTTGTCCTGCTGTGTGCCTGCCATCTTTCCTTGTGGTTTTATCTGGGTCCAGTGCTGAGGGGTCACATTGCCCTCACCTGTTCATAGGTGTGACACGCATTAACCGCTCATCCTGGCTGATATTTTACCACATGTTGAGCAGAGTTGCTTTAACTTAAGAACACATAATTTGATAATTGTAAACCCAGTTCACCAATGTTTACACTGCAAAATGTATCACCAATGTATTTTACATGAAACAGAAGTTGGCGGGCTTGTAATCCTGCAGTGTGACTGACATCAATCTGAGCCAATCAGAGTTGGGCTGTGGCCAGGCTCTGTACCAGGTGCACTGAATCACTGATGAATGGAGATGGTGCAAGACAGTTGGCAGTATAGAGGGAACGTTTTTTAACATCCAATTCAACTTATCTTTGAAACCTGCTGAATGAAACCTCCAAAAGCCAAATCCGTGAGTTTAAAGGGAGGTTTACACAATCTGAAATATATTTTCAATGTTATGTAAAGGGAGGTATGAAGGTAATTTGAAGTGACGGCAATGTGTTGTGATTTGAAATGTATTCCTATCTTGTGTTTTAATTAAAGCCAACTGAGATGTTAGTTTTGGCCTTAAAGGGACACTCCACCGAAACAATGCTTATTTATTTTGCACATCTCGCACATCCGAAAACAGTTTTGCAGGCATTCATTTAGTTTGACACTTATTGAGTTGATTTGTGAAAGGTATAGTTTGGTTTATTTGAAGTGTGGTACTATGCGGTACTTGTAATGTCTAAACTTTTAATGCCACCTGCTGTGACACCCCCCCCCCCATTCCCACACACACACACACGTGTGAGCCACCTAATTGACTCAGGGCTTGGAGACTCGGACTCAAATTCCCATAATCCATCACTCCCTGGGTGGCTATTAACATGCAACCCCCACCATTCTGAATGAAGGACGCCACTTCGAAAAAGTAAGTCTACTATCTTTTTTTGCACCCTATGCCACAGTAGTGACATTAGATAAAACATACAATATCATGCAAAAACAAAATGCCACCTACTGAACCTTGGCCTTGAATCTTTGAATTTGAATTACATACTCCAGATTTTCTAAAGTCAACCTATATGCAAATAGTGTCATGTCAATGTGAAGTTATGAAAGCTAAACATACTACTTCCTATGACTAATTTGTCTGTTTATGCCATGCTCTTCCACAGATCAACATCACTTGCAAAGTAATCAAACTGGTAAAACCCACAACTGAAGCAACAACCTGAGCCGGCACCACCATGAATACAACAACCTTCCTCCTCATTGACGCAACTGGAACCATTGACCTAGCTGTGTGGGGGTACTGTAAACCTGACATTGACGACTGGTACCACCTGACCAACCTATCCATACATGCATACAAACCAATACATATCTGACAACCACCCCAACCACAACATCAACACCCACCACTGCACTTGAATCATACACAGAACCACCACCACCCACCACTCAAAGCATCTATGGTGAAGTCTCTTCTGCCACCGTCACAAACAAGTACTTCTGTTTTTGGCACCTATCACTACTGTAAACTTTGACTCACTCACATACAAATGTCACAAATGCAATCAACGCCATAAAACAGAAACCGCAAAACACATATCCAATTCTCTGTCCATCAATAACCAGGAAACATCATACACCATCCCACTTGCACTTATCACACCACTGCTTACAAAATCACCAACTCAAATGACTACAGACGAAATGGAAGAAGCTATCCTCATGCTCAATCACATCTGAGTTGACATAATAGACAAATCATAGCCCTGACTCAGACTTGACTCCAAGACTCGACAGTCCCTCCACACAGTCCAGAAACCCCGACTCAGCCCCACACAAGGACAAATGGATTGATATATTTATTTTTACTTTAAGTTTTTCATTTCATAAAAACTATTATTTGCAATAAAAACTTATTGTTTGAATCATATATCTGCCTCCTTTGCTGTCTTTTGTCCCAGTTTTTTATGCATTATATCCTAACTCCTTTAGTCAACCTTGAGCTTACACTTTTATTGCCAACTTGTAGATGTCCACTGTGCCCAAGCTTACCCTTTTAAAACATCTGAATAACAGACAAGTAACTTGTTAACTGATAACCTATTAAGCCACTAACAGTTTGACTTAAAGGGTGATTTACACAACCTGAATATTAATCTTGTTATACTGTACCTATACAGAGACACTATGAATGTACCATGTGGAGTATCTAGTAATAGTTAGGATTTTACATTAATTTCAAGACAAATGGTTCAAATTCTGGCCTTGTGCTTATGCAGACCAGATTTATGACTACCACCACTACTACAAAAGCATTGGCTTTTCATTGTGACAACCAATTACTTAGATCACCATTCAGGAACAGTTTGTTTAATCCTTTCCTCACTGAGCACATCTATAACCATGATCAGAAGTGTACAGTAGAAGCAGCACACTATCTTCATCCAATGGACTCGGAACACCACAAAAGCAACACCTCAGTACGCTGTCCACTCATGGCTAACACATCTAAGCTTATCAGGAAGCTAGGATTTGAAATTATGACAGTTTGCCTAGAAAAAGTCCATTGCTTAATAAGCCTCTTTGACAGCCACCATTTGACTTACCACCACCACTGCTACTTACTACATATTACTTGCAAACTTGGTACACTTGTGCACATATCAACTCTGACTAAATGTGCAATTCAGTGTCTATATTATCTGACATATAACCCCCAAGTCACCAGAAGCTTGGACCCCGCATCGCCGCTTGCGGCTATATTTATTCTTTTTTTTTTAATTCTCCGCTAAAACAGTATGCACGGCAAAAACCGTAAGGGGTACAGTAGCCAGACTTTGCACATAGGTTGGAAATGTGCCCCACTACTCAGAGACAAAAAATTAGCCATATTGGCCAGATGGTGGCGCTATAACAGACCATTTTGCGTTATGGTCCATATCTTCTGAACCGTGAGGCGTAGAATCAAAATTCCACTTCGGCTGTATTCCCTGGATCAATACGCATCTATCCATATAGGCCACGCCCATTTGCGTGTGCCTAGATTTTCCGCCATCTTGGACTTTCTCAAAAAAAAAAAAAACGAACTCGTCCTAGGCCATTTGCCCAAATGAGCCCACACTTTTTGTGTGTCATCTCTGGACTTCCCTGATTTAAAATCTTAGAAAGAATTTGGATACGTGAAACCGTCTTGAAATGATAAATGTTTAAACTTTTGTGTATTTACTTTTGTTCTTTTCCTGCCCTAAAAGTGTGTGGATCTCAGAAACCATACACCCCCCATCACCCAAACTTTCCACACAGGTTCACGACATCACCCACTACTCAGAGTAAAAAAATTACACCAATCCACCAGATGGTGGCGCTATAATAGCCAATTTCATGTTTGTCGGTCCATAACTTCTGAACTGCGAGCTGTAGAATCAAAATTCCACATCTACTGGTTTCCCTGGAGCATCATGTATCTAACCCACTAGGCCACGCCCATTTCTGTGTGGTAGATTTTCCGCCATTTTGAATTTGATCAAAAACCTACTTTTGCGAGCTCCTCCTAGACCGTTTGGCCAAATCACACAAAACTTTTTCTGGGTCATCTATGGGCTACCCCGACCTAAGGTTAGTAAAGGATTTTGGATACGTGAAACCGTTTTGAAATGATAAATCTCTAAACTTTTAATGAAACACACGCCAACACTAAATTGCCCACAACTCATTAACCGGTCAATTACAACTACTGCTGCTACTTCTGCTACCACTCCCACTACTACCAACACTACTACTACTACTATTACTACTTCTGCTACTATTACTACTACTACTACTAATACTACTACTACTACTACTACTACTACTGGAAGTTGGAATGTAGCATTTTGGGTGGGGTTAATGTGTTTTGGGGTTCTGCATCTGCTGTAGCATAATACATAGTTGGTTTAGATGTCACACAGTAATGCCCGATCCACAAAGACTTGACACCCACGTTTGAATAAAAACAAGTTTATGCCATAATAAGGTTATATCCATGCCTTGTCATTGCTGTGGAAGGATGGTGTAGGGGTAAAGTAGCAGACACCAAAGCTGGAGGTCCTGGGTTCAAACCACGGCCAGGTAACTGTTTTATTTTTTGAAAATGTAGAATAAAGGTTAATCTGGATATAATTATGTATAACGCTGCTGAATACACACTGTGTACATAGCAGAATAACTGAATATGCCTATTTATGGTAACGTCATATTTCGACGTCCTCTTGACATTCCTGTGTAGATGTCTAAATGATCCCCAAATCGGCTGTGATTTGGCCTAGTCCTGGACGTCACTGAAAGATGATATCAGAACATCATCATGATGTAATTGTGTTTGCTGGGAGCCTTCTTTCAGATATATGAAAGGAAAAACATTCCAATACATTATTGTGTCTTCAGATGTGAAAGGTCCAAAAAGAGAATTAAATCTGAATTATCCTTGTCACTCATGTGTCCAGCTCAGTGGCCTTGTGGTCTGAATGTCCGCCCTGAGACTGGGAGGTCGTGAGTTCGATCCCCGGCCGAGTCATAGCAAAGACTATAAAAATGAGACCCATTTGCCTCCCTGCTTGGCACTCAGCATCAAAGGGTTGGAATTGGGGGGTTAGATCACCATATGATTCCCGAGCGCGGCGCTCACCGCTCCCCCAGGGGATGGGTCAAATGCGGAGAACAAATTTCACACATTGTGTGACAATCAGTGGGACTTTACCTTTACTTTACTTCCATTGTAACAGCACAACCCACACCAATTAGTTCAAACATCTCCATTCAGGGCAGACTTTTAATGTAAAGTGGTGGATTATGTGTGTAATACAGACATGTCCTTAATGGTAAATGGACTGCATGACAAGCTGCAATGCAGGGTGCTGGCTATAGTCATCAAAAGCACACACACACACACACACACACACGCACACGCGCACACACACACACACACGCGCACACACACACACACACACGTACACACACGCACACACATATACACCACACCTGCACCTAATTCTGGACTGATCACCACACACCTGCACTTAAGACGCTAATCAGCCTCTACACTCAGTGTGTGTCCGTTACTGCAGTAGAGGCTGTGTTGGTGTTTCGGTCCTTTGGTGTTTATCCTCCCTTCAGATGCATTATTAAGTAAGTTGTAGTTTTGTTAGCCATTGTTGAATTGCCATTCCAAGCCATCCTGATCTTAAAGGTGAATTGCATATGTTTTTCTCTTTAGCCATGGTTAAAATATATTGTTTATTGTTTGTTTGATTGTTATATTGTTTTTTATTGCTAAACATACTACTTCCTATGACTATTTTGTCTGTTTGCACACGCACACGCACACGCGCACACACACACGCACACGCACACGCACACTAAAATGGCCACCACTGGTGTACTTCATCTCCCAGAGTGCTTCACTCACTCACTTGTGGATTGTGCCACGTGGGTGGGGAGATGGGTGGAGCTATGGCTATAAAAGAAGTGCAAAACTTGCCCCAAACCCCAGTCTGCTGCTACAGAGGTGCTGTGAGCCAGTCCAACTCATGCTGACCTTAAAGGTGAATTGCATATGTTTTTTTCTTTAGCATGGTTAAAATATATTGTTTATTGTTGCTTTAATTGATTGTTACATTGTTTGTTTATTGCTAGTTTGATGTAATTTGGATTGCTTGTTAACATTGTGTATTTGGGTAAATAATTCTGTTTGTGTTCTTATCCACAGACAACATGCTGATTGCCTCACTGTCACTTTTGATGTTGGGAAAATAAAATCACCCTGCACCTTGTCCTGCTGTGTGCCTGCCATCTTTCCTTGTGGTTTTATCTGGGTCCAGTGCTGAGGGGTCACATTGCCCTCACCTGTTCATAGGTGTGACACTCATTAACCGCTCATCCTGGCTGATATTTTACCACATGTTGAGCAGAGTTGCTTTAACTTAAGAACACATAATTTGATAATTGTAAACTCAGTTCACCAATGTTTACACTGCAAAATGTATCACCAATGTATTTTACATGAAACAGAAGTTGGCGGGCTTGTAATCCTGCAGTGTGACTGACATCACTCTGAGCCAATCAGAGTTGGGCTGTGGTCAGGCTCTGTACCAGGTGCACTGAATCACTGATGAATGGAGATGGTGCAAGACAGTTGGCAGTATAGAGGGAACGTTTTTTAACATCCAATTCAACTTATCTTTGAAACCTGCTGAATGAAACCTCCAACTGGGTACTGTACTCCAACTGTACTGGGTAAAGCACTCTGGACGCATCACACACAGAGATAGAACTGTACTCTAACCACAACAGGCACAGAGCTGTCTGCTGAGTGAAGTTGACCATGAGCAAAAACATACAAATAAACAAATAGATAGAATGCTTCCATACTGCTCACCTGGTGTAATCAAACTCTCCACAAGCCCTGAGATGCCAAGTTGACTTGAAAATGTCATTTACACCCTGATTCTAGCTTAAATGTTCACTGTAGCAAGGTTGTACCTTAGTTGGTGTAATTCAGCCGCTAGCTCCAGTGCACATTGCCACAGACATATACACCTATACACACACACACACACACGCCACACACACACACACACACATACACACACACACACACACACACACACACACACACACACACACACACACACACACACACACATATACACACACACACACACATACACACACACACACACACACATATACTCACACATATACACACACATATATATACACACACTTACACAGATATACACTAACACTACTATTACTACTGCTACTACTGCTTGAACCCGGTCAGGTCACCAAATCTCAACCAAACTTTGTGCACTTGTGCACATACCAACTCTGATTAAATGTGCAATTCAGTGTCTATATTATCTGACATACACCCCCCAAGTCACCGGAAGCTTGGACCCCGCATCGCCGCTTGCGGCTATATTTATTATTCTTTTTTTTTTAATTCTCCGCTAAAACAGTATGCACGGCAAAAACCGTAAGGGGTACAGTAGCCAGACTTTGCACATAGGTTGGAAATGTGCCCCACTACTCAGAGACAAAAAATTAGCCATATTGGCCAGATGGTGGCGCTATAACAGACCATTTTGCGTTATGGTCCATATCTTCTGAACCGTGAGGCGTAGAATCAAAATTCCACTTCGGCTGTATTCCCTGGATCAATACGCATCTATCCATATAGGCCACGCCCATTTGCGTGTGCCTAGATTTTCCGCCATCTTGGACTTTCTCAAAAAAAAAAAAAACGAACTCGTCCTAGGCCATTTGCCCAAATGAGCCCACACTTTTTGTGTGTCATCTCTGGACTTCCCTGATTTAAAATCTTAGAAAGAATTTGGATACGTGAAACCGTCTTGAAATGATAAATGTTTAAACTTTTGTGTATTTACTTTTGTTCTTTTCCTGCCCTAAAAGTGTGTGGATCTCAGAAACCATACACCCCCCATCACCCAAACTTTCCACACAGGTTCACGACATCACCCACTACTCAGAGTAAAAAAATTACACCAATCCACCAGATGGTGGCGCTATAATAGCCAATTTCATGTTTGTCGGTCCATAACTTCTGAACTGCGAGCTGTAGAATCAAAATTCCACATCTACTGGTTTCCCTGGAGCATCATGTATCTAACCCACTAGGCCACGCCCATTTCTGTGTGGTAGATTTTCCGCCATTTTGAATTTGATCAAAAACCTACTTTTGCGAGCTCCTCCTAGACCGTTTGGCCAAATCACACAAAACTTTTTCTGGGTCATCTATGGGCTACCCCGACCTAAGGTTAGTAAAGGATTTTGGATACGTGAAACCGTTTTGAAATGATAAATCTCTAAACTTTTAATGAAACACACGCCAACACTAAATTGCCCACAACTCATTAACCGGTCAATTACAACTACTGCTGCTACTTCTGCTACCACTCCCACTACTACCAACACTACTACTACTACTATTACTACTTCTGCTACTATTACTACTACTACTACTAATACTACTACTACTACTACTACTACTACTGGAAGTTGGAATGTAGCATTTTGGGTGGGGTTAATGTGTTTTGGGGTTCTGCATCTGCTGTAGCATAATACATAGTTGGTTTAGATGTCACACAGTAATGCCCGATCCACAAAGACTTGACACCCACGTTTGAATAAAAACAAGTTTATGCCATAATAAGGTTATATCCATGCCTTGTCATTGCTGTGGAAGGATGGTGTAGGGGTAAAGTAGCAGACACCAAAGCTGGAGGTCCTGGGTTCAAACCACGGCCAGGTAACTGTTTTATTTTTTGAAAATGTAGAATAAAGGTTAATCTGGATATAATTATGTATAACGCTGCTGAATACACACTGTGTACATAGCAGAATAACTGAATATGCCTATTTATGGTAACGTCATATTTCGACGTCCTCTTGACATTCCTGTGTAGATGTCTAAATGATCCCCAAATCGGCTGTGATTTGGCCTAGTCCTGGACGTCACTGAAAGATGATATCAGAACATCATCATGATGTAATTGTGTTTGCTGGGAGCCTTCTTTCAGATATATGAAAGGAAAAACATTCCAATACATTATTGTGTCTTCAGATGTGAAAGGTCCAAAAAGAGAATTAAATCTGAATTATCCTTGTCACTCATGTGTCCAGCTCAGTGGCCTTGTGGTCTGAATGTCCGCCCTGAGACTGGGAGGTCGTGAGTTCGATCCCCGGCCGAGTCATAGCAAAGACTATAAAAATGAGACCCATTTGCCTCCCTGCTTGGCACTCAGCATCAAAGGGTTGGAATTGGGGGGTTAGATCACCATATGATTCCCGAGCGCGGCGCTCACCGCTCCCCCAGGGGATGGGTCAAATGCGGAGAACAAATTTCACACATTGTGTGACAATCAGTGGGACTTTACCTTTACTTTACTTCCATTGTAACAGCACAACCCACACCAATTAGTTCAAACATCTCCATTCAGGGCAGACTTTTAATGTAAAGTGGTGGATTATGTGTGTAATACAGACATGTCCTTAATGGTAAATGGACTGCATGACAAGCTGCAATGCAGGGTGCTGGCTATAGTCATCAAAAGCACACACACACACACACACACACACGCACACGCGCACACACACACACACACGCGCACACACACACACACGTACACACACGCACACACATATACACCACACCTGCACCTAATTCTGGACTGATCACCACACACCTGCACTTAAGACGCTAATCAGCCTCTACACTCAGTGTGTGTCCGTTACTGCAGTAGAGGCTGTGTTGGTGTTTCGGTCCTTTGGTGTTTATCCTCCCTTCAGATGCATTATTAAGTAAGTTGTAGTTTTGTTAGCCATTGTTGAATTGCCATTCCAAGCCATCCTGATCTTAAAGGTGAATTGCATATGTTTTTCTCTTTAGCCATGGTTAAAATATATTGTTTATTGTTTGTTTGATTGTTATATTGTTTTTTATTGCTAAACATACTACTTCCTATGACTATTTTGTCTGTTTGCACACGCACACGCACACGCGCACACACACACGCACACGCACACGCACACTAAAATGGCCACCACTGGTGTACTTCATCTCCCAGAGTGCTTCACTCACTCACTTGTGGATTGTGCCACGTGGGTGGGGAGATGGGTGGAGCTATGGCTATAAAAGAAGTGCAAAACTTGCCCCAAACCCCAGTCTGCTGCTACAGAGGTGCTGTGAGCCAGTCCAACTCATGCTGACCTTAAAGGTGAATTGCATATGTTTTTTTCTTTAGCATGGTTAAAATATATTGTTTATTGTTGCTTTAATTGATTGTTACATTGTTTGTTTATTGCTAGTTTGATGTAATTTGGATTGCTTGTTAACATTGTGTATTTGGGTAAATAATTCTGTTTGTGTTCTTATCCACAGACAACATGCTGATTGCCTCACTGTCACTTTTGATGTTGGGAAAATAAAATCACCCTGCACCTTGTCCTGCTGTGTGCCTGCCATCTTTCCTTGTGGTTTTATCTGGGTCCAGTGCTGAGGGGTCACATTGCCCTCACCTGTTCATAGGTGTGACACTCATTAACCGCTCATCCTGGCTGATATTTTACCACATGTTGAGCAGAGTTGCTTTAACTTAAGAACACATAATTTGATAATTGTAAACTCAGTTCACCAATGTTTACACTGCAAAATGTATCACCAATGTATTTTACATGAAACAGAAGTTGGCGGGCTTGTAATCCTGCAGTGTGACTGACATCACTCTGAGCCAATCAGAGTTGGGCTGTGGTCAGGCTCTGTACCAGGTGCACTGAATCACTGATGAATGGAGATGGTGCAAGACAGTTGGCAGTATAGAGGGAACGTTTTTTAACATCCAATTCAACTTATCTTTGAAACCTGCTGAATGAAACCTCCAACTGGGTACTGTACTCCAACTGTACTGGGTAAAGCACTCTGGACGCATCACACACAGAGATAGAACTGTACTCTAACCACAACAGGCACAGAGCTGTCTGCTGAGTGAAGTTGACCATGAGCAAAAACATACAAATAAACAAATAGATAGAATGCTTCCATACTGCTCACCTGGTGTAATCAAACTCTCCACAAGCCCTGAGATGCCAAGTTGACTTGAAAATGTCATTTACACCCTGATTCTAGCTTAAATGTTCACTGTAGCAAGGTTGTACCTTAGTTGGTGTAATTCAGCCGCTAGCTCCAGTGCACATTGCCACAGACATATACACCTATACACACACACACACACACACGCCACACACACACACACACACATACACACACACACACACACACACACACACACACACACACACACATGTACACACACACACACACATACACACACACACACACACACATATACTCACACATATACACACACATATATATACACACACTTACACAGATATACACTAACACTACTATTACTACTGCTACTACTGCTTGAACCCGGTCAGGTCACCAAATCTCAACCAAACTTTGTGCACTTGTGCACATACCAACTCTGATTAAATGTGCAATTCAGTGTCTATATTATCTGACATACACCCCCCAAGTCACCGGAAGCTTGGACCCCGCATCGCCGCTTGCGGCTATATTTATTATTATTATTATGGAAAACCAGATTATGATGAAAATCAAACACTTTTGAAGAGAGAGCGTATGAAATAAGATTAGAGCTGGGAAGCACAAACTGTTTTTTAATGCATCTTGTTGGTGGTATAAACACAAGACAGCCAAATCCAACAATTTCGAAAATCCATTTCTTGCCACCAGGGGGTGCTGCAGCACCCTCAGCACCCACCTTCCAGCTCCCTTCCCCCACTCTGGGAAAAAGCTCCGAGCAGGTAGAAGGGGGCGTGGCCGCGCAGTGGGTGGGGTGGTATGGATTAGGGACCATGGTGAAAGTGCTGCAGCCCGGGCAGCCAGAAAGCCAGAATTAGAAAAATGATTTCACTATTATTTAAAGACTTAAGACGTTGTTCTTCTTATTTTTGTCTACTATTGTACTATTGTAAAATAATAGTAGGCCTATTATCATGAAAAAGTATTTGTAAAATTTTTTTTTTTTTTTTTTTTTTTACCCTCTCTGGCGCCCTTAACGGCTCAAGCGCCCTTAGCATTTGCCTAGTTCGCTTAATGGACGGCACGCCACTGCTGTCCCTGCTCAAATAAACAATAAAGATAGAAAGATAAAGATAGATAATGTTACAAAGCAACCAACACCTCTGCTGTTGCCAGGCAGCGGCTTGGGTGCGTGCGAGTATTGTGCACGCGCGCCAGCTCGTGTACACGCTGCCTGCAGTTAACGGCCACCGGTGTCAGTAATAGTTAAAACTTACGGACTGGACCTTTAAGGGGGAGGTGGCGAGTATGGGGCAGAAGTCTAAAGTAATAATCTGTGATGTAAATAGTCTGTTTTGCTACTCGGTAAAAATCAAGTAGTAAGATGTCAGTTAGATGCTGTAAAGTGACAACTTTCTGTGTTAATGTGTATCTGGGTGCGCAGTGAAACTGTGTTGTGGGGAGACAGTCATTATAAGTCAGTTTTATTTATAGGCAAGTAAAGAGGAATTTCATTTCCTCTCATTTCCTGTCCCACAGCAACGTGTAACCAGAGAGCAGTGTCACAGCCTTGACATATCACCTATAGCTCTCTCTCACTTTCACCCTCCCCTACTACTTACTATAGCTTTCTCTTTCACTGTCACCATACCTAACTCTCTCTCTCTCTCTCTCTCTCTCTCTCTGTCCTGTCAGCTGTCCCCCTCACTCCCCCCTCTGGACGTCCCAAAGACCACATTGGCATGCAGAACTCTTCAGTTATGGCATTTATCGCAACCCAGCCTCAGCCAGAAGCCGAGGCCACGCCCACGACGCTGCCCATGGCGACCAGTGAGTATCCCTCAAAAGAGGCTTTGCAGTTGCATCACAAAGCTCCCAGCAGCAACCACAGCTGGCACCATCATAGAGGTCTGCTCGAGAACTGACTGTATAGGCAAATAGCTAAAAGAGAGATAGGCTACCTATTGTTGTGGTGTTGGTGGTGTAGATGCAGTCATCAATGTTATAAGAACAAGTTCTGAGTACACATCTGATAATGAAGATTTGTTATACAGTAGGTTACTATCCACCTTATTTTTGAATGCCCCGCTGTAAAAAATAATTATGGGTACAAGGTCCGGTTTACAGTAAGTGACCTGATTGTTGAAGCTTGCCATTTCCTAAAACGGTTGATTTGAAAACTCTGCAGGCAAGATGGCCGCCTACACTTCCTTCTTTACCCTGGCAGAATTCCTCCCCCATAACATAACTTGGCCAATAAGTATAACATACAAAATAAAACAAACGGTAATGTCTTAATTTGATGTAGAATGCAGAGGACATGTAACTGTTTAGTTAAACTCGCATTCCAGGAATATTGTATTTACTGCGCTGCTCTAAAATAACATAGTTGGCTCGAGACTGTTTTGTCTTGGAACCCACTCGCTTTGCGCCAGAACTCAATAGATTTGGGGGTGGAACACGCCAGGATTGGCCAACGTCAACGCCAGTGCCCAGAACTGTCAAATCAAATCATCGACAGAGACGCTATGGCCCGCCTCCCAGTATTTTCAGTGTATCAGAGTTAGATAGAGAACGTGACAAATATAGCCACGTTATGGTTATAAACAACAAACTAACGCTGGTGATCCGTGTGGAAAGTTAACCGTGTTACTCGAAATGGTTAAAAGTTATATCAATTTGGTCATTCAGTGCAGCGTTTTACTGCCATGTAACATAGCTAGCTAGCCGCTAACATTAGCCACAGTAGAAAATTAAAAATGATGCACTGCGCTCTTAAAGGGATATTTATCGACAAGATTTTTTCCAAGCTGGACGTGATTAGTGATTTGCTCCGTTCGCCCAGACAGGTGTCACAAGGCTGGGAGGATTACACGGGTGGATAGGAAACTGTCTTGAGAAGAAACAGCTCGAACAAACTTGGCTAATGTGAAGCGTGATCACACACAAATATGTGAAATTAACACAAACTCTGTTGCAGATTTACATGCTGGGGGCATAATGTGAAAATGTTCCGCCACCACACATTTTGTATTACATTCCTCCACCATGAATTTTAATCTGCTGGAATAACACAAATTGGACACAGCATTTTCAGCTAATGGTTGGCTAACGGTTACATTAATGGCTCATTTCCACCACATATAAGAGCACAGTACAGCTCTACTCGATCTGGTCTTACTCGGCTCTACTTGATATAGACTGTTTCCATAGCAAGTTTACTCGCCTCCGCCCACACCTGGTCGTCATAGCGACCGCATATCTGCCCTCCGCCCATAGCCGAAGTAGGCTATAACGTATAACGTTAAAATTAAATCCATACACGGAACTTTTAAACTGATTATGAAATACTGGTGCGTCTAAATGACCTGGGCAAATGTGACAATCGGCTAGGAGAATGGATATCACTTTGTTACTCAAACTCACATGCATGCACTGCGCGGGGGACGGGAGAGGCGCTATGGGGAGAACCCCAGCGGCAACTCACCAGGCAAGACCGCGGCTTCACTAAACCCCCGCCTCCGGCCTAGTGGAGCCAAGCCAAGCGGCTTCCCGAGGAGCTGACTTTTTCTCTCTCAAAACAATTGAAAACCACCATCATGTTAAAGCTGAGCAAGGACATCGATTTTATTTCACCAGAGCCGAAGGCAGCAACACAAAATAAATAACTTCTGGAAATAACAGAAGAGAAGGTAAGCCCCACTGAACTGGTATCCAGCATTGACAGTAGATGCCTACAGTAAACACGATTCTGCCTGACCAATCAGTCGTCTGCAGTGTTTTCACGTCACCGTATGGTACCGGGTCCACAGTGCTGGAACCGAGCAGGGACCAAAAGCAGCACGACTCAACCCCGACTCAACCCGGGCTGTCCACGTATTTGATCGGTGGAATGAGACAAAAAAGCGAGACGAGCTGTGCGGGGCCGCGTTGATACCAGCGGTGGAAATGGGCCATTAGGCAAGTAAAACAAGTTTGTAAGACAAGTCTGTTGCGCACGGCCAAGTTGTACATTCAGAAAAGCAATCGCTGTTGCCAAAGAGCTTTAGGCTAGTCCTCCATGCTGTCACGGGTGTGTTATGTCTGTATATGCTCCTACCTATAGTTTCAAGTTTTTCCTTTCTCCTAATATGAAGGAAAAAAAAGAAAAGGAAAAAATATATATATATATATATATATATATATAATGCGTGTGACATTCAGAAACGCTGACTCCAATATGACTGTCTACTCCATCTGCACTGGGGGATGGAGTTTGGAAAATAGTGTGCAGACTGGTGTGTAGTGGGACTACAACAGACTGACTTTCACCGCAGCTCTGGGGACACACATTGCAGACGCACATGACAGCCGACCTTGTTTGGCCGTGAGGGAGAGAGAGAGAGAGAGAGAGAGAGAGAGAGAAAGTTTGATGGCGCCGGAGATGTTTTGAGCATAAGGCTGTGTTTCACACTGAGTGCTTAAACCTTACTAGGTCAGGAGTCTTACAGCGCAATGAAAAACATGCAGTCGCCGTCTTTCCCTTGCCACTCCAGGTGCTCGCATTGTCCTGTCTGCGTTTGCTGTCGCGCATCTGTTTTGACAAGAGCTGTTTGTTGATTCCCTGCAGCCCTGTACGTATGGCATGCCCCCCCCCCCCCTCCCCCCCCCCCCCCCCCCCCCCCGCCAAGGTGGCGCACTTTGATTCCTATAAAGACCACTGGGAGATCTCACAGAACTTGAAAGGGAGCACAATTGAATGCGCACACGGGGTGGCAGTTCACTGCCAGCTGTGAAACGAGACATCTGCTGGAAGGCCATTTAGAATTGTATTGACAAAATACAGAGGACGAGTACAGTGTGTCTTCAACACAGTGGGCTATAGGTCAAGACTCAGTGTGCTGTGCTTTGTATTGTACAGTATGAGAGCTAGAGAGCTGGAGCCTGGAACACATGGGCCATGTGTTCCAGGCATTAATAATCAACCTTTTCAGAGCCTCAAGCACGGAGTGGATAACATTGATTAGTGTCAGCCGAGTGACAGAAGTGTCTGGGTAAACAGAAGAAGCGGCAGCAGCAGCAACTGGTAGCGCACTACTAAGTGTTCCGTGGGTTTGTACAAACGGACTATAATTTGACCAAACGTGAAGTTGGGCGGCTGTGGGCGGAAAACATGTGCAGCTGCAGTGGCTCAGGAGGTAGAGCAGGTCGTCCACTAATCAGAAGTTTGGTGGTTCGATCCCCGGCTCCTCCAGTCCGCATGTCGAAGTGTCCTTGGGCAAGACGCTGAACCCCAAATTGCTCCCGATGGCCGTGCCAGCACCCTGCGTGGCAGCTTGCCGCCTTCGGTGTGCGAATGGGTAAATGTAGGCACATTGTAAAGCGCTTTGGATAAAAGCGCTATATAAATGCAGTCCATTTACCATGAAGTTGAAGCTGAGAGATTTGTCGTTTTAGAATGCCCTCGTCACTATGGCCTACAGAACAAATACAACGCTTTGAAGGAACACGCGCGCCAACATGTTGGGAGATTCGCCTATTTGACATCTTCCCAATAGTAAGACAAGAAGGTAGAGTCGCTTCTCTTCTCTGTGCGTGCGTTAGAAAAATAGCAAGCGCTAGTTAGCTTAGCACAATTAATGGTAGTCAATGGTACGGCCAAAATGATGGCATGGCCACGGCACGATGGTGTGGCCATTCAGCTTTATGGCACTGCACACTCGTCCCGCACAGCCCCCTATAGCCACTTCCTCTACCCACCCCTCGAATCCCGACTCTCCACCACCTTCCTATCCTACGGCCCTTTCCCCTCGCCCCCTCCTTTGCCCCGCCCACCACCTACATCCCTGTAGCCACTCCCCCTACCCACCCACGCCTGAACTTTGGACTGAATAGACACTTGCGTTGTTTGAGGAGCTAGTGCAACGGTGGCGCTGCGCACGCGGCGACCCGACTGAGGGCAGCAGATGGTCTTTTGGAATCTGTACATATTGCAACAAATGTTTATGTACTGTAATTTCCACTACTGTCTGATGTGAACCAAAGTGCCCTTCTGGGACATGTATTAAACTGATTGATTGATTGATTGACCCCTCAAATCCCAACTCTCTAGCACCTTTTTATCCATACGACCCCTTGCCCCCCCCCCCCCTCTCCCCACCACGTATATCCCTCTAGCCACTCCCCCATCCCACCCCTCGAGTCCTGACTCTTTCCTATCCCTAACTATGGCCCCTATTCCCTATAGTCTCTCAAGCCAGACTGTCTCTTCTACATGCTGCGATTGCATCCTATAGACCAAATCAGCGGGGATGTTTACATTTACTTCCGGTTACCCCTGCGGTCCACACATTATAATGGCGGTGAACGTCACAAACTGACGTGTTGAAGACAAAAACAGACAAAGAAGACAAAAATGGTTCGTTCATGTTGTGTTGTTTAATATCATTCATAACAACACTTTCACTAACGTTAGTGGAGACCAGACTAGCTAATTTACCTGTTGGACCAGACCAGACCAGAGTAGACTTGATGCTACAAGTCAGTTGTAAACAAACGTTATTAGCTAGCTAACACTACATAAAACAAACACAGAAGAAAGGCTAGATACGTCGGACAAGCATGTTTACCAACCGTTTGAACATTTAAATTGAAAGTAGTCGGCCGAAAATAACGAGAGGGTTTGACAGCATTTATTTGACAACACGCACATTTAAACCTGCCGCCTTCCCCAAGTGGTACGCAGAAGTAATGTTGTTTACATGGTGACGTCACGGTGATTTGGTCTATACAGTCTGTCATTCACGCACACGGAGCCTGGCCAAAGGAAGTTGGGGCGCAAAAAGGCTTCAGACCGGAGGAAGTTCAAATCGATGCAGGTGATTGGAGAAATACGAACGGATGTAGGTGGGACATCCGCTCGTATATATCGCCATCCTCTGACCCCGGCACCGGCGGGGGCCTGCTGGTGTTGCGCGATAAGCATGTATTTGTCCAAATCAACGCTAGAAAAGTAAGCGGAGAAGGGAGTGCAGATCAGTGTTGGGCTGATCCAGTAAATTCAGGAGGGGCTTGTTCTGTGCAACTCCCCTCACCTATGTGACTCTTGATTTAATTTCCTACATTCATAGCCGACGCTGCCGTGCATTTGAAGGTAATAACTAATTGTGTGCACCCGCTTACAAAGTCTGTTCTTCCCTAGCGATTTATTTTAAACGCTTCTTTTCAAGGCAGAGAAAAAGGCTTACCGGTGCTTTCTTCACCGGCACATACAGTACAGGTCTGTTGGCTTTTTCATCAAATGTCAAAGCCCATTCATACTGTTTTGATTAGCGGCAGAACGAGGCTGTCGGCAAATCATGCAGCTCCTGTAAAAGTGTGGGGGAGTTCTTTTAGAATGAACTGCTTTCAAATCATTCTGAGCTAGTGTACAGTAGATCAAGAAACTTGCTATGACTCAAGCTGTCACTTTCTGATAAACATGAACTCTGAAGTCTCCAATCTATGCCAAACCAATGATTACAACATAAATCCGGCCATGCTGCACTGGGTCCAAAAAAGCAGGTGGTCTGCAAAGATGGGGAAAGAATTTGAGTAAGGATTTTTAAGAAGTACATTGAAGTGTTGAACGTAACTTTTTATTATCCTTTTTTAATATCCTTATTGATTATTATTATTATTAGTAGTAGTAGTAGTAGTAGTAGCAGCAGCAGCAGCAGCAGCAGTAGCTTACATTTGGTAGTTTGTAATTAATGTATTTTTTGATTGTTTCTATTATTTTGTATCTCTATTTCTTTTTTTACCAATTTAGTTTTTGCTGGATTGTGAATGGTGACATTGCCCTTGGCTTATAACAGTTTTTCCACGTCGGCCACTTGTGAAACGAGAGGAGGCATAGATAATTGTACATGACTGACAGCTTGCTATCTCAAATCCTGCCTGTGTGACCACATGGTACAACTATTTATTTTCTGGCTGAAGAGAGAGAGAGAGAGAGAGAGAGAGAGAGAGAGAGAGAGAGAGAGAGAGAGAGGGGGAGAGGTGAGAATTCAGCCTACGGTATTTGAGCTTTGTTTGAAACCAGTTTTTCCCCTGGCGATTCTTGCTAAGTACAAAACGAAAACCTGAAAAAGTCACTTAGTTCACTTAGTGGTTGTCAGGTATCGAGAGAGAGAGAGAGAGAAAGAGCCAGAGAGACAGCTCAAGCCAGGCAGGCAGAGGAGAGAAGAGAAGAGTTGACAGTTACAAATTCAGACCGTGAACTGCAGTGTTATCTCATGCGTCTCCATGAGTCGAGCTTTTCCTTGCGACATCCTCCGGTAATTCATACCAAGCACAACAAGAACAAAATTAAACTAACAGGTTGGCAGAATGTCAAATAGCCCTATACCCGAGCACCTCGGGTATAGGGAGAGAAGTGACCATAAGCTGTAATATTATCAAATCGTTTAGACCTACTCCTCTGGCAATCCATGCCAAGTGAAAGAAAATAATGTCATTGTATCGCATATGTCAATACAGGCATCAGGGAGAGATAGAGAGAGAGAGAGAGAGAGAGAGTGCACACCAGGCAGGCAGAGATGAATACATTTAATGATACATTTCCCTTTATATTTGCAGCCTGCATGTAGCCTACATTGGCTGAATGTAAATTATGAATCTTTTAAGACAATAAAAGTATTATGGGAAAGAAAACTATAGTTCAATCATGAGAGACTAGATACCAGAGAATGAATAAAATAATATGTATTACAATAGTGAATGAATGATGCATTACAGAAAATATGATAAGAATGAGGTGTTGTTAATAGTCTTTGGCGCTTAGACACCACAGGGAGATATTGAGATAGAGCTGCATCAGCCATGAGCAGCAGCCAGATAGATCCCCCTGTAGAGTCTATATACTGGTGGTGGTGATGGTGATGCCTCTCCTTCTGAAACTGATTAGACTCTTCAGACTGAAGAATCTGATGGGTCTGTGAAAACTGGGTGGAGAAGAGGAGGTGGTGGGTGTGACTTTGTCAGCAGTAAGGTTGGGAGGCTGAATGGATAGAAACGAGCATATTTAATAGGACAACAGCCATGTGATAGGCTTACGATGAGGGGTGAAAAGCAATGTGATAGGCTTACAATGGAGGTGTGTGGGGTGAGAGGTGATGTGACGCCATGCTATTGGATAATAGTGTAACGGGTTGGGTTTGTGTGCTACTGTTGTGTGTTGTACTGTTCTGTGCATGGGGGTTAACTGTGGGATTGACATGTCTGTGGGGAATTACGGGGGGTCTGTGAAGGCGACATTTAGCCAGTGGGCGGGGGGGGTGAGAGAGGGGTCACCTGTGATTGGCTGGGGGGAGGGGAGCTGTGAGAGCGGGGAACAGCTCGGGGAGTTGGTGTGTGGAGCCTGAGGGAGACGGCTGTGTTTGGGGAGAGCAGAGAAGCTAGGAGAGATAGCGGGGTTTCGGTGTGTGTTGTGGGGTTTGTGTTGGCGTGGGCTACGGCTGACAGTAGCCCGGACCTGTGTTCAAAGAATAAAGTGCGGTAACTAGATCCTGACTCTCGGCTGGTTCCTGACAATGCTACAATAGAGACCAGGTGGCAAACAGCTGATTATTCAATTGAAGCCCGGAAGTTGACAGGCTATTTTGAGCATGCGAGCAGATTTGAAGGGGTGGAGAAAATAAGAAGTGAACTGAGGAAGTGTAAAGTGCAGATTATAGTCTTCCCGACTGAACTTACGTTAGAACTACATTTGGGGTGGTCGTGGTGGTGGTGGTGGGGGCGTGTCCAGGTCAAAAATGGGCAGTTATGCTAAGCAAGCATGAATTACCTATTGCATTTGGCTGTTAATGTATGGACCAAACGGGGACATGGGTAAATCAAATTAAAAATATAATAATAATAATAATAATAATAATAATAATAACAATAATCTCCAAGTTTCTGGTACGCACAGAAAACTGTTGTGCAACAGAAACTCTCCCGTGGTGGGCACGAGAAAGTTTATTGTGCAGATGGGAAACTTCCTCATGCCCATGGAATAGCCAGATTTCTTTTTTCTCATGTCCCCTTAGGGCCCCGTAAATGTCCCCAAAGTGCTAGTTGGAAATTTGATTTTGACTTTGACAGCTGTCACCATGCCTGCAGGCACAGCTCCTTCTCTGAAAGACCAAGCTCTAAATCTTCCTGCGGAGCGCCGGTACATATCTGTCATAAAAACACTCCTGGTGATCGCCATTAAAACAACTTCCCACGTCGCGCTAACAAAATCTGTCCGCACACATAGAGACAGACAGACGGGCGAGTGGGTGGGCGGACAGACAGACAGACCTATTATAAACACCTGGCATAGTACTCAAAACCACTTCTGTGGTAGTTCCTGCTACTCACTACCCGGTGTCTCCAGGACCACATTTTGCCAAGATGACACACACACACACGCACACACACACACATGCATGCACACACATGCACGCACACACATGCGCACGCACACGCGCACACACACACACACACACATGTGCACGCACACGCACGCACACACACACACACACACACACACACACCACAAAATGAAAACAATACCAGCCACAATGAATAATGCATATTTTCAACACATAACAGAAACCTGCCAGCCTCGTTGTTTATGTTGAATTTCTTGCAGGGCTGTTTTTTGTTTGTTTGTGTGCAGGTGATGAGCAGATAATAGGACAATAGAGCAAATAGTGTAATATAACAATGTGCTTTCCGTGGGCTTCTTGGCTCATGCACACGGACGCATATTTAATTGTATACGTGTCATGTCCGCCGGCGCGTGTGTGGGTGTTGTTCCCTGTTGTTGATCCGTGCTTGCAGCCATTTAAATGAGAAGAAGAAAGAAAAGAGCAAGAATTCGGCGCGGCGTCATGTAGGGATTCTCCATTTCCGTGCATCAGATGGAGCTGAGATGAGACAGCCGAGCTGACCTTGGCTCGTCTAAGGGCTGCCAGAGCTGACGAACCGGGGAGAGACTCCTTAGCGAGAGGTGGGGAGGCACTGACACAACATGGAGACTTTCAAATTCTCTCTTTCTCTCTCAACCTCCCTCTCTCTCTCTCTCTGTCAGTGTTTTGCGAGAAACTCCCCGGGAGGAGATGGGAGAAGCGGTGAGAGCGAGAGAGAGGTCACGAGATGACAGAGCGTTGGGGAGTTCGCCGGCTGGAGGAGGGAGACTCAGTCAGAGGCAGAGAAATGCAGAGTGACAGAATGAAACAGTGAGCGCGAGGCAGAGGAAGTACGGCCGACGTGCACTTCGAGGGGAATGAGATGGAGAGAAATCGATAAGTAAAAAAAGTGCACAGCAGAGAAGAGGAGTGAGGCGGAGAGCGAGAGACAGAGAGAGAGAGAGAGAGAGAGAGAGAGAACAAACAGCTGGAATAGGAAGCCACCTACTCCCAGCTTACTTGGAAGACGATGTGTTGAGTTTGAGAGCTGCGGGCTTTGGAGGTACTTTCTTTGTGGCTGTGCTGAAGATGTCTTTGGAAATCAGCGGAGAGGGAGACAGCGCAGAGGCAGAGAATGGCGTTTAGTTTCTGTTTATCTGAGAGCCCGCAGATCCTCCTCCCCACGCCATCCTCCAGCACTGTGCTCCAGATAAGAGGGCAGTTGTTCAGTAACCCCAGCAGACACTCCCTCCTCCTTATCCATGCAGGCAGCAACGGGCCTGCAGGGGGACGCTGGACGGCATGTGTCCAGCAAGCTCTCCGATTCTCCATGGGGTAACACTCCCCCAGTAATAAATACACCATAAAACCAGATACAAATGCTTCAACGAACCAGAGAAATGATTACACATTGATCAAAGACACGTTTTGTCACAAGAGCAGACCAAACTAACCATCAATCCTTGAAAGTTTCCAAGAGACTCAACCTTTCTCCTTGAAAAAAGGACAGTGTATCATAAGCCCCGCCCCCGCCCTGAGGGAACATAAAGCCTCCACAGATGTTGAAAAAGTAGAAGGTTTGCAAAAAAGCAACGCAGATGTTCTTTTCTTACTGCTTTCCTCTATTGTGGGAGGAGCCTGTGTTATATCGCTGTCTTGCTGGGGAAGCTAAGCGGGGCTAACTGGTTAGTCCTCCGATGGGAGACCGTGGTGTTGGAGGACCAGTAGGAGGTGCTCTTCCCTCTGGTCACACGAATAAAATCCCCATCCACAAATCCCCAGGGCAGAGACAGGGACTCTGTCCTGTGAGTGAGCGCCGTCCTTCGGATGAGATGTTAAACCGAGCTCCTGACTCTCTGTGGTCATTAAAGACCCCATCTGCACTCTTCACAAGAGTAGGGGTGTAACCCCGGTGCCCTGGGGGGGTGTAACCCCGTGCCCTGGGGGGGTGTAACCCCGGTGCCCTGGGGGGGTGTAACCCCGGTGCCCTGGGGGGGGTGTAACCCCGGTGCCCTGGGGGGGGTGTAACCCCGGTGCCCTGGGGGGGGTGTAACCCCGGTGCCCTGGGGGGGGTGTAACCCCGGTGCCCTGGGGGGGTGTAACCCATGTTGCCCTGGCTAGAATTTACACATGGGCCTCCCTTCGATCATGGCCACCTAATCATCCCTCGATGGTACTTTCAGTCATCAACAGCATGATAGCTGATGTGTGCTGGGCGTTCTGGCACAAACTGGCTACCGTGCATCACCCAGGGCGGCTACACATCGGTGGTGGATGAGTTGAGTCCCCCCCCATACATATATACACACACACACACACACACACACACACACACACACACACACACACACACACACACACACACACACACACACACACACAAACCCAATCAATTATCAATTCCTTCCTTCCTCACTAGCCTAACTTTGATAGGCATACCTAGTGTCCTCTAGTAAGAGAGTGGCGTCATCGGAGGACCAAAATACGAGACTCATTAGCCAATGAACAGCCAGGAATGGGTCTCGCGCTACTTTTGCATGCTAAAATAAAGCTGATAATGTACAATTTGATTCAAGGGATGAAAAACCCTTTCAAAGTACAACACAAACTGTCTATTTTGCTGCAACTCGACAGTGCTGCTTTTTTAACTCAAGAGTTCCACTTTCTACTTCCTGGAAAAAAACTGGTCCATTGGATTGAATGGAGATGTCGGAACTCTTCTATTATACGGCTCTGGGCATACCCAGCTCAATGCTGGCCACGCCCATACGACACACCCTCAAATGCCCCCAAAACATCCCAACATCTTTGAAAAGCCAAATGAACACAATTTATAGTAGGGGAGGTCCGGGACGAATTAAGCAGGGGGACGGAATTAGCTTGTCCTCATATACTATCTTTGACAAAACCCAGGAAGACGATTCTTTCCCCCCATGTTACACTTCCTGGTACCTCACTTCCTGTGAAGTTTCAGCTCGGCCAGTCAGTGGATGGCGGAGATATCCGCAAAAACGTTGCCTTTTCGTCTTATTTTCAAACGCGAGTAAAATATTGCAAACTGTGTATTTTTCTATTAGCGTGTTGGAATTTATTTATTTAATGCTGCTAACGCTATTCATCTGTTAGACCTATCGGTAGACTACAGCTCAATGATTGTTTTGTGTGTAATGTTAGCATATCCTTTGTGCTAGCTTAGCTTTCATCCAGGGAAACGCACGGGGGACAAATAAAGCACTTTGCTCCAATTGCCTTGAATAGGCTATGCATTTATCTGTGCTTGCAGGACAATGCCTCGCATAAGGAAGAGGACCACGGACAGAGGGCAAAAAAATGCACACATTCAAATATTTCTTTGGATAAGCTATTTAAGGGAGGTAAAATATTGATCACATCACATCAGCAAAATATATAGATAGACGTTATAATTATATTAATTTGCAACATATAACATATTAAAATGTATTTCATAATACTTAGTTTCTTAGATGACCAAAAGATGAAGGAATTAATGCCAGAAAAAAATTGTTACCTGGCTGTTTTTGTGCCTTTTTCACAACCGCTGCATTAGTCCCCCGCCTGTGCTTTATTTGTCCCTTCACTGTGGGACAAATTAAGCATTGCGCAGCTTCTGGTTGCCATCTGATGACGTCTGATGTATTGACCCATGGAACGAAACTACGGTTGGTATTGCCAGAGGACATGTGTAGGTTGCTTACATGAAAATATTATAACTCCAGCTGAAACAATCTTTACACAATGACAAAAAAAACAAAAAGTGCTTCATTCGTCCCGGACCTCCCCTACATTTATAGTAGGTATGAATACACGTGTTTTTTTTATGCATATTTCAATGTAGAAAAGTTGCATAATTGTGGCTTGAACTCTCTCAAGTACACTATACTTCTCTCTGCAAATGTTTTGAACACAGTTCAGACAAACCTCTCAGGGTTTTTGTTCAAACAAAGCAACAACATTGCCTCCCGCCCACTGAAATCTGCCATGCTCTGTAAGGCTCAGCTTGTTTTGCATCGTCTTCTTCATTCACTATAGTGTCTCCGTGGTCCGTCCACTGCAGAGAAGAACAACACACAACATTTTGTATTTGTATTTCTTCCCGGCTCATCCCCACGGGCGGCGCCGCGCGAGGCAGCAGGGAGCACGAGACCCCGCTGCACCATCTGTCCCCGGTCAGCCCGCGGCCCGGCCACGCCTGGAGCCGCTCATCCCATCCTGTCATAAGATGTCCTATAGCTAATAAGCTGGCTGTGGGTCATACACACTGTCCCATGGCCTCGGTCAGCTGCTGCTGGCTCGCTGGACTTTTACAATACACAATGTGTGGAGGGGGGGGGAAACAATGGCGAGAAGCACTGAGAAAATCCTGTCCTCCAGTGTTGCAGATGTGTGGTTGGGAGAGATACGGAGCGCAGAACCTCCATTTCATCCCAGCCAGATACAGCTGGACACAAGGCGGCCAGGAAGAAAGGACGAGAGCTGAAAACCTCTTTGCAGGAAATTAATGTGCGTCTGCTTGGGTGTGTGCATGTGTGTGTGTGTCTGTGTGCGTGCGTGCGTGCATGCAAGAATTTGTGTGTGTATAGTGTTTGCATGCTTTTGTACTTCTGTGTACGTTCAGGGCCGCTGTGTATCTTGCCCGGGCCCAGGACAAAATGATCCCATACGGACCCAACCCTCATCCATCCAATTAAATTAGACAATTAGAGGGCCCTCCCCGGGATAACCCCCCCCCCCCCCCTTCCTGTTGGCTGGTCTGTCCAGTAGCCTGATATCAGACTGAATTGTCAACTCATTACCCTCCATTTCCAGAAGCAGTCAACTCAGTGGAGTGGGTGGATTCGACCCATGCAGGCGATATACAGTATTCAGACATGCGTCGTGCATGGATGTATGTGTGTGTGTGTGTGTGTGTGTGTGTGTGTGTGTGCGTGTGCGTGCGTGCGTGCGTGCAAGGTGCGCCCTCTTCTTCTGCTGAGCTGCAGGGACACCAAACACAATGTGAATTGTGAAGTGAGACCGGAGGTTTCTCACAGTATTCCCTTGAGGATGTCCTGCCCTAGAGAGAGGAAGTCGCCGCAACACTGATACCATTGTTCGGCTTTCGTTAAGTAACATTTCACAGAACACACAGCTGAACTCGGAGACCGCGCGGGAAACAAATCTGGCAAAAGTCAAATAAAGTAAGGATAATGACAGGATTAGGCTACACAGTGGTGTGGTCTGCAACCATCCAAAATAACTTTCTGTGAACACAGAAGATAAAGTCTCATTATTGCCTCTTGAACCTCATATAATATTCACCCCACAATTAAAACAATTTCTACCCAATCTACCTGATTGCCATAATATGGCAATATTGCCATAGTATGGCAATATTGCCATAATATGGCAATCAGGGATTGAATCAAGGCAATCAAGGAAAATGTTCCTCAAATGATTTGGCTTTTCTCTGATTTCATAACACTAGTGCAGTGCCTGTTTACTCATTCACTGTGTTTGAATTTCAATCACTGGTGTGGTTACACAAACTCTACCGGTCCTACATGTACTTCTCTGCACGGTAGGATTTATGACATCATTGATGATGTCACAATGTCTACGACAAGTCCTGGAATGTTCCTAGCATGCTTAGTTGCACTGGTTTTTGACTTCGGGGCAAACCCACTTTCTGAGCATGCTCAGTTGCGATGGCTTTGACTTTCGGCACAAAACCATGATGATTCATGCACATTTATGCAGCAAATGCAGGAAAAACCTGTTTTCCGATCAGTCAAATTGCATGAAATTCGGCACTGCACTCTGCAGGGTTCCCAGCAGAGTGCTGAGTTCGAAGTCAATCAGACAAACGGTTCAAGATACACAAACGACACACACGCTCATACAGACAGTCCCGCCTTTATAGACACAAACTCACAAACTCACAGATGGTCCTGGAATTATTATAGATGATTAAAGTGACTCATGGTTTTTCAGAATGTTCAATCTGACGCATGGCCGCTCTCCACGTATGAGCCCAAAAAGGTCATTGAATGTTTCTTGCATGCAGGGTCTAATTATTAGGGCATTGCTCTTATGACTCAGTCTCAGCTTGCCGTCACCAAACAATACTTGGACTGGAGCCGACCTACATTTGGTCACATACTTATTGTGTATTGGTACCCCATTTAAAGGACTATAGGCAAAATGTTGGTGCATTTTATGCAAGTCTTTTATCCTCTGGAACTGGTCAAGGATCTCTTATCACCAAATCCTTCCCTCAGATAGTCCATCACTTCTTCTGTCCACTGTCTGCTCAGTAGGTGTTCTCAGACTCTGAGTAATAAAAAAAAAAAACCCTAACCCTTTCTGTGTGGAGTTTGCATGTTCTCCCCGTGCCCCCTGGGGGTTTCCTTCATATAGGAACCCCACACCAAAACATGCAGTATCCTGGTCGCTGAAGTGGTGCCTCCTCTGGTCGTTAGTGGCGCCTGTTCGGAGAGAGGGGAACTCCGTTCTCACTCCGAGCGCGTAGCATATTGACGCTTTGTCCCGTCCCTTGTGCGTCGCTTGTTACTAACATGGTACCCTTGAGCGACACATGAAACGACTTGGGCTTTCTGACTAAACTCAATGCAAACCCATGGAAGTAATCTTTGACGCTTATGGCAACTGCTCCCCCATTAGCCTAACTGCTCCCCCATTAGTCAACTGCTCCCCCATTAGGGTCTGGAGGAGCTAACCTCTCCCAGACCCTAACCCTAAACCTAACCTCTCCCACACCCCATGCCTAAACCTAACCTCCCCCAGACCCTAACCCTAACCTCTCCCACCCCCATGCCTAAACCTAACCTCCCCCAGACCCTAAACCTAACCTCTCCCACCCCCCACGCCTAAACCTAACCTCCCCCCAGACGCTAATGAGGGAGCAGTTGACTAATGGGGGAGCAGTTAGGCTAATGGGGGAGCAGTTGCCATAAGCGTCAAAGATTACTTCTATGGGTTTGCATTGAGTTTAGTCGGAAAGCCCAAGTCATTTCATGGGTCGCTCAAGGGTACCATGTTAGTAACAAGTGGCGCATAAGGGACGGGACAAAGCGTCAATATGCTACGTGCTCGGAGTGAGAACGTGTTGGAATAGCGTGATCCTCCCACGTGCTATGTCCTACCGGTGAAGCTTCCCCTGTCAGGTGAAAAGAAGCGGCTGGCTACTGTCCATGTCTCGGAGGGAGCATGGAGCCAGTTTCGGCTCTCCCCAGATCGGCAGAGGGCGGAGCAGCAAACCAGGATAAATAAATTAAAATTAGCACTAATGGGGTATAAAAAATCGAGAAAAAAAGGCTGCACAGGTAGAGGTTCCCTGGGGCAGTGCATGACATTTGGCCATCAATGGTGCTATCACATTGCTTATGCACATTGCACACTGTACACTTTTTGTCCACATAGCACACATGTACTTGTAATAGCAACGATTGTTAGTTTATCCTATATTCAAAGCAGATATAGCTGGGGAGCTATCAGCCCGCACACTCACCGGATAAAAAAAAGTTTTAGGTGCAAGGCACAAGAGTTTCAATAAGTAGTAAAGAAGGAGCCAGCACTCGATGATGTCCTTTTGAGGGTTTTTATTCCTGTTGGTACAACGTACGCGTTTCAGCACGTAGCCTTCGTCAGCGTTGTGCTGAAACGCGTACGTTGTACCAACAGGAATAAAAACCCTCAAAAGGACATCATCGAGTGCTGGCTCCTTCTCTACTACTTAGTTTATCCTATATAAAATGGAAATATCAGTGTTTGCCTAAACTGCCTAGGGCCATTTAGTTATCACAATTCAGAGCAGCAGAATCCCAAACCAACCCTTCCAGGTCTGTTTTCCAATATGATGTTTGAGTCTGTGGTCCTGAAACATAATCATCTTCTCAGTTGACTAAATAACTATGTGGCCCAGTGACCTCTGAGGTCATATTCAATTTCCCAGATGTCACCATAACTCGCTCAGTACTTCATAATCTAGCCCACTGAAATGATATGGTATGAAATACTCAATATTATTTCTGACTTGCATTTTTTATGTGCATCTTGACTTGATTTTGTTTGCTGGCCATCCATTCTGAGCACCAGCATTATCATCTACATGCATTTTTCTTTAAACAAAAACAAAAACACTGCAGGGTATCTCATTCATTCCACTCCCAGTATAGACACAGGGGAATAAATAAAAAAATAAAAAACTTCAGACACTTCTCTTTTCTTTCTGAATACCCCCCGAACACTGTAGAAAGGTGTTGCATATGTGTGGAAATGAAATGTGAGACCTCAAATTTCCACTGGAGTGTGACTATATCGCTCTCTCAACAACTTTTTCTTGTTGCACTGTCAAAATGTAAGGTCACAGCAGGCGGGGAGGGTTCTCTTGTTGCACTGTCAAAGTGTATAGGTCACAGCAGGCGGGGAGGGTTCTCTTGTTGCACTGTCAAAATGTATAGGTCACAGCAAGCGGGGAGGGTTCTCTTGTTGCACTGTCAAAATGTAAGGTCACAGCAGGCGGGGATGGTTCTCTTGTTGCACTGTCAAAATGTATAGGTCACAGCAGGCGGGGAGGGTTCTCTTGTTGCACTGTCAAAATGTAAGGTCACAGCAGGCGGGGAGGGTTCTCTTGTTGCACTGTCAAAATGTATAGGTCACAGCAGGCGGGGAGGGTTCTCTTGTTGCATTGTCAAAATGTATAGGTCACAGCAGGCGGGAGGGTTCTCTTGTTGCATTGTCAAAATGTATAGGTCACAGCAGGCGGGAGGGTTCTCTTGTTGCACTGTCAAAATGTATAGGTCACAGCAGGCGGGGAGGGTTCTCTTGTTGCATTGTCAAAATGTATAGGTCACAGCAGGCGGGAGGGTTCTCTTGTTGCACTGTCAAAATGTAAGGTCACAGCAGGCGGGGAGGGTTCTCTTGTTGCATTGTCAAAATGTATAGGTCACAGCAGGCGGGAGGGTTCTCTTGTTGCATTGTCAAAATGTAAGGTCACAGCAGGCAGGGAGGGTTCTCTTGTTGCACTGTCAAAATGTATAGGTCACAGCAGGCGGGGAGGGTTCTCTTGTTGCATTGTCAAAATGTAAGGTCACAGCAGGCGGGGAGGGTTCTCTTGTTGCATTGTCAAAATGTAAGGTCACAGCAGGCGGGGAGGGTTCTCTTGTTGCACTGTCAAAATGTATAGGTCACAGCAGGCGGGGAGGGTTCTCTTGTTGCATTGTCAAAATGTAAGGTCACAGCAGGCGGGGAGGGTTCTCTTGTTGCATTGTCAAAATGTAAGGTCACAGCAGGCGGGGAGGGTTCTCTTGTTGCATTGTCAAAATGTAAGGTCACAGCAGGCAGGGAGGGTTCTCTTGTTGCACTGTCAAAATGTATAGGTCACAGCAGGCGGGGAGGGTTCTCTTGTTGCATTGTCAAAATGTAAGGTCACAGCAGGCAGGGAGGGTTCTCTTGTTGCACTGTCAAAATGTAAGGTCACAGCAAGCGGGGAGGGTTCTCTTGTTGCATTGTCAAAATGTAAGGTCACAGCAGGCGGGGAGGGTTCTCTTGTTGCACTGTCAAAATGTAAGGTCACAGCAGGCGGGGAGGGTTCTCTTGTTGCATTGTCAAAATGTATAGGTCACAGCAGGCGGGAGGGTTCTCTTGTTGCATTGTCAAAATGTATAGGTCACAGCAGGCGGGAGGGTTCTCTTGTTGCACTGTCAAAATGTATAGGTCACAGCAGGCGGGGAGGGTTCTCTTGTTGCATTGTCAAAATGTATAGGTCACAGCAGGCGGGAGGGTTCTCTTGTTGCACTGTCAAAATGTAAGGTCACAGCAGGCGGGGAGGGTTCTCTTGTTGCATTGTCAAAATGTATAGGTCACAGCAGGCGGGAGGGTTCTCTTGTTGCATTGTCAAAATGTAAGGTCACAGCAGGCAGGGAGGGTTCTCTTGTTGCACTGTCAAAATGTATAGGTCACAGCAGGCGGGGAGGGTTCTCTTGTTGCATTGTCAAAATGTAAGGTCATAGCAGGCGGGGAGGGTTCTCTTGTTGCATTGTCAAAATGTAAGGTCACAGCAGGCGGGGAGGGTTCTCTTGTTGCACTGTCAAAATGTATAGGTCACAGCAGGCGGGGAGGGTTCTCTTGTTGCATTGTCAAAATGTAAGGTCACAGCAGGCGGGGAGGGTTCTCTTGTTGCATTGTCAAAATGTAAGGTC
>NC_139629.1:9888233-10010733 GCF_964638095.1 Poromitra crassiceps
ATGGACATAATAATAAGCTTAAAGACCTATTGCCGTTTTTCTCGCAATACCCCCGCAGAACTGCAGTCTGTCTAGCCTGTTGTACAGTATACAGTTTATCAGTGTTTATGAAATGCATCAGTAAGCATTGTGCTCTCATAATAGAGCTGGTAGTCAAATAAACTATTATAAAGTTAACATAAGTAATAATAAAGTAATGAATAAAAATCTGATTCACTGAAATAGACACGGACACAGAAATAACATTATTGTCCATTTGTGCTGAGGAATAAGACGACTGGGGGAAAAACCTACCAATGGCGTCTCTGGAGGACAGTTTGGGAACACAGGCGGTAGCAGGCTTCCCTTGGGACCCAGGACCTGATTGTGGCAGCCAGGTCGGCAAACTGGCCTTTCCTGAGTCTGAGTGAGGATGCAGAGTGGGTCACAACTGGTGGGATGGGAGGGCACAGTTCGGAGCTGCAACTGAGGTGCCTGAAACGGTAGTAATATGTTGTCTCAGGCAGTGGTTTGCGAACCCAAAGGGGCGAGACAAAATCTCAAGGCACACCTATATACTGTATCCGTGCAAAATAGCCTCTAGTCTATAACGTGTTA
This sequence comes from Poromitra crassiceps, assembly GCF_964638095.1. NCBI lineage: Eukaryota > Metazoa > Chordata > Actinopteri > Beryciformes > Melamphaidae > Poromitra > Poromitra crassiceps. The sequence goes on from NC_139629.1 coordinate 9,888,831, forward strand.
TCACTCTAAACATTTTTTATGGCAAATACAATTTGACAAACAACTATTACTCATGAGATTGTTATTAACAAAAGAAAATTCAGGAATTAATTTGAAACTTTGTAAAATTACTACATCAAAGCAGTTTTTGTATACTGTAGTTTTACCTACCTGCGGCGTGTTGGCTGTGCGTCCTGCGTGGGCGATGACATTGATGATGCTAGATATAGCGTTTGGAGATGGTGATGGCGTTTGCAGACGCTAGATAGCGTTTGAGAGGGAGATGGCGCCTGGAGACGCTGGATAGCGCTTGGAGATGGGGATGGCGAGCAACGGGAGTCCTATCTTGACCACAGGGTTCCACGATGACGGCTCGTTCGGCAGCCAAAACTGGAAGGGAGAGAACAGGTGAGTGAGTCAGCTGGCCAAGCTAACAGATTACTCACACGCAAGGATTCAGGATCTAGGAGATGACCTCTCCTTTTCTGATGCATTGAGAGCATTGATCCTGTGCTTACTCCAAGGGCTGTTTCCCCCCGTTGTGGTCCCGTCTGTGTCCCTTCGCCCCTCGGGTTTGCTCGGCACCACCAATCCCGAAAAATGCCAGCTGCCGCCAATTACTTCACTCTGCAGCTCGCCCCGAGGTGCAACTCGTGCAGGAAGTGATGTCATCAGGCGCACACACACACACACACACACACACACACACACACACACACACACACACACACACACACACACACACACACACACAGAGGCATAAGACTGATTATGTCAACACTGATGTCATAAGGGGACACACACACACACTGACTATGTCATCAGTGATGTCATAAGGGGGCACATCACATCCAAATGCTTAAGTCCATGTTGTACACAACATATCATTAAACCAAATATCTGTCCATACCATCCCCAAAATATAGGCTAGTCTACATCATCCACACACACACACACACGCACGCACGCACGCACGCAACACACACACAGACACACACACGCAGCACACACACACACACACACACACACACACACACACAACCAACTTCAACAGCATCACAGCCTGGCAGATGCATACTGTATGTCACTGACATGCACTAGCTACAAACACTGCCAGCCAGAATATTTTTAATAACGTAACGTTACCTTGATGTGGTGATGTGGATAACTTCCTGGCCCATGACCATGCACTCTCCACGCCAAAAAGCATCAATCCCAGGTTTTCCACCAACTCCAACTTTAAATCAAAAAACGGGATTGATAATAATCCTAAAGAGTTTCCTCCTTGCAGTTACGTTCATGTTGTAGCTAGCCAGCCAAATAGGGAAGGCTGGCTTCATTGAACATGATGGTAGCGCTACTTAGCGTTAAATACATTACTTGCAGCTGTTTTTTCCTCCACTAAAACATGTCTTCCCACCTCCTGACTCCTTGGATCAGAAAACAATCCATAACGTTATATGATCAATACCTTGTTTGTATCGTCTAGATCATAAAATCACTGCTAAACATTTAGCGTTAGCAAAGTTGCTAAAGGCTGAGGTTATCTACTCCCCACCCGATTTATTGTCATAGCTAGCTAACGTTAACATCAGCCTCTTGCAATTATAAATTGGCTAATGTTACTCACCCATCTCAAATAACCGCATTCAAGACATCTCGGACTGCTGTAGCATTAGGTAGTCTCCAACTGCAGGGCAGAATCACCATTGTTAACAAAAGTAAAAAAGCTTGTCCACTCGTTTTTTTTAGAGACAAGTCAGTCACTAGCCAAAATTAGCGTTAGCTAGTTAGCTTGCCTTGTTCCTCTCTGATAAACAAAAATCCATTCAATAACGTATGTGTTGCTGTTTTGTTTGTTGTTTTTACCGTGGAGCCGAACCCACAGAGTTCCCATCCACTCCACAACATGCGAACCGGTAACATAAAGTTAAAAACATAGCAGTTATGCTATGTAATGCTACACCCATGGCAGTTTCACATAAGCTGTGTTGAGTCGACAGCAGTGCCCGGATCTAGGTTACAGTAGGGAGGGGGTAGCCTACTGGCTAGCTACTGTCAGGCCTCCTGGACATGTAGCAGCCTTGAAGTGTGTTTCTACATCCCGTTACACACAGAATGAAAGCCACTAAATCCCCCATGATGCCATCAGTGAACTGAGCTCATGCTTTTACCACAACTTATTTAAAAATAATATAAATAGGTATTCATATAACCTACCGTAAAATCCTGCTCACTTCTTAATATGGGAGAGGAGGGAGACAAGCTGCTGCTTCCAGAAAATTCCACTGGACTGAGGGGCCGGCGGGAAAATGAATGGACCAGGACATGGGCCAGAGTAGCCCAACCAGATGTCCAACCGCAAAATACCCCCTTAAAGCCCTCTTACCCAATCATATTGGGCTATGAGCAGCCCAAGAGTGTGTTTATAGTACCACAGCTAGCCCAGAATACTTGACCCAGGTGAATAGACCAACTATATGTTTACACAAACAGCCCAGGAGTTTTTACTGTGTATTGTTCATACTCTGGTTAAGTGTGCTTAAGCTAATTATTAGGGCTGTCAGCGTTAATGCGTTAATCGCGATGCGATTAAGGGCCGGCCATAACGCGTTTTTTTTTTATCACGTTAATCACATGCCGCTATTTTGTCCCTTCGTCGCACCCGTACTTGTAGTCAAGCCGTTCGGTTTCCTGTCTCCTGCTTGTGCAGGCATGGAAGAGAATGACAGTAATACGCTTCTAAATGGCTTGTTTTACTTTAAAAAACTCCCCAAATGGCACAGTGGACAAGTCGAGAGCCGTAGTTTGCACCTTGTGTAAAACGGAATTAAAATATCACCGAAGTACATTGAGTTTGAGGTGAGCGATCACCTAAAAGTAGCTAGCGGCCAGCTAGCAGCCAGCTAGCTAGCGCGAGACTCATCACTCATTCTTCCTTCAGAGTCTCGGATGCGCGGCTCCTCTAACCACTGGGAGGTCGGCTCCAATGGCTTCACGCGATATACACATTTATCAATACACAGTTTCCAATACCGAGCCATTATTCACATGGAAGTGCCAAAGTTTTTAGCTCAGACACAGCATTCTTCGGCTGTATAATTTTGGGTTTCGACTGCTCCACAGCGCCGCCGCCGGAAGTATCGGTTCTAGATATATTTTGTAGACATTGTTACCTCCTGTCTACATTCCACTTCTATTGAATTGAAAATAAATCTAAAATTCAAGATCACAAAGTACATTTATTTGCATTAATTTGATTCCCAATAGAGAGCCGCAGGAACGAGTCCGGAAATCATCGATGCTATGTTCTTCACTGTTTTCGCTTTTGGGAGTTTTGAATGGGTTTTTGGCGCGATGCTTCTAATAATCTCTCTGGGCAATGCTGGCTTAATCAAACGCGTAATATCATCTTCACACACGAGGACCACTTTTATGAGTTTTGAAGCTTTTACGTGCCGTTAAAAGGCCGGCTAGCTAGCAAACAGCTAAATGAGACTACACTGTTGAGTCGATGGGGATATATACGTCAATAACGTCACCACTTCAAAGGACGAACACGGAAATTCTCTTTCCCTCACCTGGTTCAGCCCCGTTCAGCCCAGGGTAATCAGTGCACACAACAGTCCGTTGAGTGCTGACGTGACGAGGAAGCCTATGCGACAGTGTGTAGTTCTGGATTAGCTTAGCTCGAGCTTTTTACTTCTAGGGCTCGCATTTTCGCTACAAAACTCATGAAAGTGGTCCTCATGTGTGAAGATTATCCGTTGAACTCTGGTTCGCGTTTGATTAATCTTGCGTTGCCCAGAGACTGTATTTGAAGCATCGCGGCAAAAACCCATTCAAAAATCCCATAGACAGAAACAGTGAAGAACCAGGAAGTCCGGGACTGGACTTCCGCGTTCTGACTACAAAAATACGTCATCCCTGCGGCTCTCTATCATGACACACTGGTAAGAATGATTAATATCTAAATTAAAAATGCTTTGAAATGCAAAATAATGGCATTTTAAACATGCGATACAAAGATGCGATTAATCGCGATTAACTATAGTTAATCGCAAGATTAATCGCGATTAATAAAATTTATCGTTTGACAGCCCTACTAATTATTATTAAACCTTTCTTTATTTAACCAGGTAAAAGACTCATTGAAATTTAAATTTTATTTTTCAAGAGGAGGCCAAGAGGGCAGCATAAAAAAAACATACATTTAGCTTCAATGACACAAATACATTACATAGGTCATGAGCAGAAACCATTTCCAATACTTCCATGATCAAAGTCCTTTAAAATTGACCCAATGGCATAAATGAGTTCTGGCAATTTTAAGTCTTTCTGGCGGGTGTTCCAGGTAAAAGGGGCAGCGTATTTAAACACTTTTTTGCCCAGCTCAGTGCGAACACGTGGAACAGTCGACTGCAGAAGATCTTGTGAGTGCAGGCTATAATGGCCTTGGCCTCTGAGGAGGTGTGTACACAAGTAGGGACCAGTCCAAGAATAGTTTTATAGATATAAAACTCAATGGGCACACCTGCGTAATACAGACGGCCAATCAGCTTTTACATACAAGGTACAATGGTGGGTAAGATGTTTACCAGTGACAAAACGTAAGGCACAATGATACACCGTGTCTAGTGACTGCAGACAATCTAACGGACGCAAGAAGGTTGCAGACGCTAGGTATTTCCTATAGCTCTAAAGGAGAAGCAGATCTTATTTCTGAAGTAGAAGCCTAACTTCACCTTGAGCTTATGACCTGGTTGGTAATGTGAGATTTAAAAGATAATTGTCGATCAATGAGAATACCCAAATAAGATGAACCTTTTCGATTGAGTCTCTCTAGTTCCAGCTAACGGAATGCTCTCCCTCCCTATTCGATTGTGAATAATAGCCTATAAGAAATGCTGATCCCAATAGTAATCTGTGCAGTATCTTTTGCTGACATCTTAATGCACGCCTAATGCTGTGCTGTTTATTTATTTGTTTAAATGGATCCCCATTAGTTGCTCGTCTTTCTGGGGTCTCATGTGTCTTAGTTTGGGCAGACGGTGAAAACCACAAAGTGAAAGCAGTTACATGTTGAATTTATGCCATCACTGATGATGTCACACCACCTATGTATGACATCACTGATGATGTCATCAGTAACATCATCACTGAACTATAGCCTTGTGTGTGTGAGTAATTCACTGATGAGGGTGTGAACCCCTGGGGGGGTGAACCTGTGACCCTCGTGCTGGTAGGCAGGGAATCTACCGCTACACTACCTTCCCACCCCGCATGTCGAAGTGTCCTTGGGCAAGATACTAACTGAATCCCAAACTGCTCCCGATGGCTGTGCCAGCACCCTGTATGGTAGATTGCCACCATCGGTGTGTGAATGGGTGAATGTAGGCAGTAGGCACATTGTAAAGCGCTTTGGATAAAAGCACTATATAAATGCAGTCCATTTAGATGGCCTGGAAACACAAACATGTAATATTCTCTGATATAATAAGTCATCATGCCAAGGGGCTCTGCTCATCTCTAAACACCATTGGCTTATCCCCCTGTACAGTACATTGTATTACTCATTTCATTAATTTGAATGCCATGTTTTTGTTCCTATTGGGTTTTGGAGATGGAATTGTTGCTATAAAAGTAAATTAAAACAGGTCACAGGACCCTCTGGGAGTGGTGATGCCAAGTTATTATAAATTACATGACATAGTATAAGATAAAATAGCATGAGATAAAACATGACATATGACATGTGTTGGCATAATGTTACTGCCAGTGTTACTGAGATGCTTTTAAACTACATTTTCTGATGAATGTACAGTTGTACATTTTCAATCACTGTGCATTCAGTTTGAAATAAAATAAACAAAACAATTGGTAGTGATTTAATTGAGAAAGACAACATCTGGTATCTTAATCTTAAGAGTTAAGCAGAAGTCAATGGATGCCCAGCCAACAGAAAATAATTGGTTTGCCATCCTTCAGTGGCAAGTGTTTTGCTCATGGAGCCAGCTGAGCTAAATAACCATGGAAGTGTCTGCGTATGCTTTGCACAGGTGGCAATATTAAGTTCATTATTCATAGAAGTGTTATCATATAGCCAAATTGCGCGAGTTAGCATTATGACTTTGACAGGAATCGCTTGCATTCCATCAAAGTATATATTGCTGTTGAGGAGATTACAATATTGCCTTTCCTGATCATCGGCGTCTGTCTGAAATAGCAGAAGAGTGTAGCTCATTAAAATGGGTTGATTAGTTATGCCTGGCAGGCCAGATTGCAAGAAAGTGAGCGAGCGAGAGAGAGAGAGGGAGGGAGAGAGAGAGATGGGTGGAGGGTAGAGAGAAGGAGAAAGAGGACTTTATTAAAATCTGAAGCCATCCAGCATCCCTCAGGCAATCATTTAGTTGCATTAACCTCTGCAGAGATGATGATCAACCTGCATCGCTTCTGATGTAACGGCAGCATCAGTGCGGCGAGCCCACTGTAACCTCATGCAACATGTATGGCAAAAGAGTTGTCAGAAGACTCGTTTGCTCACTGACTCTTAACGCTGCGCTCCTGCTTATCCTTGAGCGCAGGACTTCAGAAATGGCTCATACGGGGAATGCATGTAATGATTCCATTAGGAATCAGTTAGCTAAATGAACTCGGCGTTGTCTGTATGAATCCCCGAGCTGGAGAAATACCTCGCTCAGCCACTCTGCCTCTCCTACTCATAAGGTGATTTTGAGGTCAGCGCGTGTGTGTGGGGGATATTTGCTCGAGACGAGGATGCCCTGGTCTGCTCGTAGCAAGCGGACCTTTTTATCGATGTTTAATTGTCATCAACAATATTGCTGTATACTGACCAAATTCCGTTTTCAAAGAGGCCATAAGTATACTGTAACCCATGACTTCTATCGAGCGCTCGCCTGTAATTGACACAAATAACAAACCTGAGATGAGTAAGCGACCTCATTAGAGTAGAGATTCCACAGCAACGTCCAGTGAAAAGGTCATATCAAGCATGCTCAAAACACATCTGAGTCCAGTCCCTGGAACCTTCACCAAGCATGATTGACATTCTCTCATGTTCATAACAGTTGATGCTATCCAAGCACAAGGGACTGCTAGCTATCAGATCTAGTTTGTTGACTCCAGTGCAAACAAACCAAACTAAAAGAGCAAATGCTGCAGAGTTGGAGTAAGCGGCACCAAACCTGCTGGTGCGAACTATGTATATATCTATATACTGTATACAGTGTTTGTGTGTGTGTGTGTGTGTGTGTGTGTGTGTGTGTGTGTGTGTGTGTATATATATATATATATATATAAAGATGGTGTGAACTTGGCCTTATTGCACCTTTAAGCCTTATGCTGTACTGACAGCCTGCCCTATCTTTTAATGCTACAGCGTATCAGGGAACCAAGCTGAGCAGTTCTTTAAATAGAACAAGAGTACAAAGCTGCACTGCAGAGAGGTTCCACCAAATCATCTTCTTGGGTGGACCTTGAAACGATCCCTTATTGAATCGACCATTTAAAAACAAGTTTGAATGAATGAATTCTGAATGAATGGCCTTACTCTTACAGTGCCTTTATTGTGAGGCATCCATAAAAAAATATGTTTTGGATCCCAATGTGAAATGACAAGGAAGATGAATGATGGGGTCGAAGTGATTTTTTAATAGGGCCTATACCTGTAGGGTGCAGAGAGACACATGCTTATGAATAATAAATCAAAGGTTTTCTTTAATAAATCATGAAGTCAAATAGAGCAGAAGCAGAGACATTGAAGCAATGGGGGAAAAAAAGCAGATAACAGGAGCTCTATTAAAACACTCCACCAAGGATGAAACCTGGCAGCCTGAAAATAGTTTATACTAGGCCTCTATCTTGTTTTTATTTGTCATCAGGGCCGAAAAGTGCACTTACGCCCTTTTGGCCCAAATAGTTCAGTGTATTCAGTGTTGAGTCTTTTGGTTTTTCGATTAATAACAGGATTGGTTTAGAATTCACATGTGCACTTTTGGCAGTACTTAGAAAGAGTTTGTCAAGAGCTTTCATTTGATTTAGTAATTTAGCCCAAAATGTCACTTACTGGTTTTCACCTCTCATCTTTTACTAATTATCAGCCTCACACACTGAAGATAGCAGTGTCGAGGCATGGTGTCAGATAGCACTGACTGTCGAGGCATGGTGTCAGATAGCACTGTCGAGGCATGGTGTCAAGATACCAGATGCTTTCTGCCACATGACACCTCATGAGGTTTTGCTACTGGGAATGCAGCAGTAGCCACAGTGGGACCAGCCTCATATAAAACCTCCTTGGGTGGAACTCGAGGTGTAAAGCAAAGTGAAGACTCAACAGCGGCATCTTAAGTCCACTGGAGTCACAACTACTGTGATTACGTGGCCTGTCAAATGATTATTTAAGTACTTAGGTCATAAATAGGACTTTTCAACAAACGGCAAACAGATCATTTACCTCTCTGTATACTGGCAACAGTATTATCCTATTCACCTTATTTGGGGTCAGCCAGTTACTTCCTATTGTGTTTACACTTCCTGTGACAGTACATTACTAGCGACCAGGTAAAACAGCTGGTGTTTTGAACAGGAAGTCATAACACAACTGGGTCAAGTGGCCGGGGCTACATAAGGTGAATAGAGAGCCAAAGTGGAACGTCACTTCCTGCTTCAGCACTGTACCAGAGATTTTCAGCCGGCATTTATTTTCCCATAGACAATTCGTAAAATGCTTATAAAAACGGTTTTAGTTGTTCAAACCAAATGGTACAGATGTATTTAGAAACAGGAGAGATCGCATAACATTTCACCACAAAAAGTTTTTAAAAAATGCGGGTTTAAAGAAAATATTTTTTCAATGTTTTTTTGTTTTTTTGTCCGAGTGAAATGTTCTATGATCTCTCCCGATTATAGCGTTAGCTGAACCGTTTGGTTCGACGAAGTACAACTATTTTATAAGCATTTTACGAAATGTCTATGGGAAAATAAATGAAAATCTCTGTTACAGTGCTGAAGCAGGAAGTGACGTTCTACTTCGCCTCTCTATATCTGTAGGAATGTCTGACCAAGGCGGAAGTACCGCTACCGCGAATTGAGGGTTTAAAGAAAATATTCTAGCTATGTTGTTTTTTTAAGTTTTGGACCAAGTGAGATATTCTATGGTCTCTCCCGATTCTAAATATAGCTGAACTGTTTGGTTTGACGAAGTAAAACTATTTTTATAAACATTTTATGAAATGCCTATGGGAAAATAAATTGTGGAAGAAAATCTCTGGTACAGTGCTGAAGCAGGAAGTAGGCAGTCACTTTGCCTCTCTATATACAGGATAGTGAACGTCTCCCAGCACACACCTGCCACAACTCCAGCAGTGTGCATTTCATTTTAAATGCCACTTGGAGTTTTCGTTTTTTCCCCCCCTCCCTTTCTTACTCAGGCAGCTGCATGAGTGACTGTTGGACTGTTAAATAATAGAAGACAAGCATCCATGTCTGTGTAGGGAACCGAAAAGAAGTGCAGAGAAAGAGACAGAGAGACAGTGGGAGAGAAAAGAGAGAAAGAGAGAGAGACAGCCAGCGAGAGGGTGAGAGATGGAGAGAGAGAGCAAATGGAGAAAGGGTGGAAAGTGGTGGTGGTGGTTGGAGGGGATGAGATAGCCAGGCATTTAGTGCATATTTTCACCCTCAGTTAGACACGCGAGATGGCACACAGATGAGATGGCACACAGATGAGATGGCACACAGATGAGCTGCATGTTGTTTTAAATGGGAAGTCTGGCACAGTCACAGGTGGGAAGTGAAAGCGCCGCTCACTCCCCACAGATAAAGAGAAGTTTTAAAATTCACAAACCATCATTTGAATAGTCTGCTTGCGGAATACTGGGGATTTGAAAACCTGCTTTGAACATAGCATATTCCCATTTTCCTAAAAACCATTGCCAAGCAAAAGTTCCGAGTCTGGCACTTGGAATTGCAAAAGTGGCCAATTCACTAAAGCTGTTTGGCGTGCCCTCTCCATTGAGTACATTATGCCCTCAATCCAAAATCCCACCCAGCCATTTCCCCCATCAAATTGGTTCAGCATGATGGCCAACGACTTTAGGACCTCACTAGCCTCTATAATATTAAAGAGAATAACAAATGTTTAGACTAGTAACGCGATGGCCATTGAGGACAGACTTCATTGTGCTTTGACAGAATGATCGAGTCAAGTTCGGGGGTATTTTTTTTGCCATGGCTGCTAGCTGCTGTCACATTCAGCTCTCCAGACTTATCACAATTAACGCCATGAAATGCACGACTCGTGCCAGTCTGTCCTGAGAGGGCTCAGAAAGTGACTGGCCAACTGCAGCACCACAGCACTGACAAGTCAAACTCTATCTGCACAAAGCGATAACATTCTTGTTTAGATTGTCGGCATGGCGCGATAGGCCGGGAGGCAAGATGGCAGCCAATCTCGCATGTAATGTGTGTTATTTATTTTCCGTGCGATGCGAACCCAACACCCCCCCCTTTTTGGACCGTATTAAGTCACACAGTCACATGAGTTAAATTGCAGCCAGGCTTCTGCATATTATATTTATTTCCTGGGAATATCATATCAGCACAGTGTCAGCCACAGTGCTACAGGGTGGAATTAATTTGGCTTGGCGTTTCGACAGCCTTCCTACCGGGAGACACTTCGCAGCCCTGCTTCAGAGCTGGCTTTGGGCGAGATTAACGCGTCTTCTGGGAGTGCGACGAAAGCGCTGTATGGCGCTCCCGGGGCAAACTATTCTCCCAATGTCTCGGCCAAAGGGGGGGTGGGGGGATCCGTGATGACGCTCTTAATTCTCTGTGCCATGCGATAGCCCACTGCCACCCCTAGGGCCTTTGCGCCACCTGCCCGTCGGTCTCGCTGGGTTCACAGACGGGTTGAGGAATCTGCCCTTAGAAGTGGCTTACTCGTCCCCAGCAGAGCCAAAGCAGATGCCTCCTCTCCGCGCTGTAGTGTCGAGCGGGATCGTGCTAACGAGGCTGATGAGGAGACACCTCCAGGCAAGACAGGCCCCCCGTGTTTGCTTGGCAAATTTATTTGGGATTTGTGCGCTCTGCGCGCTTAGGCGTTCACTCCTGCCCTGATTAGGAAAAGCCCACAGAAAATCTCCTCTCGCCTGGATTACCAATTAAGACTTCCTCTGTTATACTACCAGCTCAGAAGCAGCAGCTTAAACTATTGACCTGCATCATCTAGCATTATCAATCTAGCCTGGAGCAAAACTGCTTCTTTTTCCATCTCTTTTTTACAGGGTTGCTGAGTTTCTTCACTGTCCGTTAGAAATTGCACATGCAGTCCTTGACAAAGCAATCGTGTATCTTACTACAAGGTCAGCTGCTCTTGGAGGGACAGGTTGATTCAAACTGATAGTAGAAAACTTTTAATCCTTCACTTGCTGGCGGGGGGGGGGGGGGGGGGGGGATCCAAAAAGTGATCCAAAAAGAAAACCAATAGCTCAAAATAAAAGATCAAAAGATCTTTTTACATGGGCTGCAAGACCACATTTAAAAATAACGCATGTCAACCTAATGGACTTTGTCAGGATCATACAGATTATTTTCCTAGTATCAATTCTGTGTCTTGTGTGGAGAAACATCAATTTATTACGTGGCTTTGCATATTTGTGATTAAGCGATTATTCAACATTATAAGCATTTCAATTATTACTTAGAGCAAGTAAATTATCAAGGCAAGCGTTTTAAGTTATGATTTAAAAAATGATGTTGCAGTGCTGCTGGGAATTTGGAACACTGATAAGATGGAACAGCACAACACCAGAATCATCAGAAAAGGCCTTTTCCTACAGCCTTTTTGGGGCCTTCTGGATCATCCACAACCACCCACCCACCCACCCACCCACCCAGCATGCGCCTGGTTGCTTAGCTACAGTACAGTAGCCATGTTTTATTTTGAAGTACTAAATGATTTCTCTTTCTTTCCTCCGGGTGACTAATCCTTGTATCCTATATATCAACAGGTATCAGTGAAGCAACCACAGCAGCCCCTGTCGGTAAGTTACCCTTCTTCCCCTGTTTCTCATTACCTCCGAGGGGCTTTGTGCTGCGTGTCGTGCGATGCATTCTAATCATCTCAGCTGCACAAGCTCAGGACACTGTGCTCAGGTACTTTCTCCCTGCTAAGGACATTTCTGTCCGCTGTTTTTTTTCTCCCCACCCCCACGCCGCCCATCTGATGAATGCAGCGAATACGACACCAAAAGCTATTATTTTCCCCAGAGTATCTATTTAACGAAGATAAACTAGACCCATCTCCTCGCGCCTGTTGACGGTGTGAGGAATCCCCGGCGGTTGTGGCCACATCACCGTGAGGAGCGAAGGTCTGCGTGCCTGCATCGGAAAATAGCTAATCACGTTCTGAGCATGAAAGTGCTAATGAGGTTCCGGTGCTCTGAAAGACTGTCCCCGTGTGCTGCAGTGTCCCTGAGTGCTGCAGAGTGTCCCTGAGTGCTGCATTGTCCCTGAGTGTCCCTGAGTGCTGCAGAGTGTCCCTGAGTGCTGCAGAGTCCCTGAGTGCTGCAGAGTCCCTGAGTGCTGCAGAGTGCTGCAGAGTGTCCCTGAGTGCTGCAGTGTCCCTGAGTGCTGCAGAGTGTCCCTGAGTGCTGCAGTGTCCCTGAGTGCTGCAGAGTGTCCCTGAGTGCTGCAGTGTCCCTGAGTGCTGCAGTGTCCCTGAGTGCTGCAGAGTGTCCCTGAGTTCTGCAGTGTCCCTGAGTGCTGCAGTGTCCCTGAGTGCTGCAGTGTCCCTGAGTGCTGCAGAGTGTCCCTGAGTGCTGCAGTGTCCCCGTGTGCTGCAGTGTCCCTGAGTGCTGCAGAGTGTCCCTGAGTGCTGCAGAGTGTCCCTGGGTGCTGCAGTGTCCCTGAGTGCCTGCAGTGTCCCCGTGTGCTGCAGATTGTCCCCGAGTGCTGCAGACTGTCCCTGAGTGCTGCAGAGTGTCCCTGAGTGCTGCAGTGTCCCTGAGGGCTGCAGAGCGTCCCTGAGTGCTGCAGTGTCCCCGTGTGCTGCAGACTGTCCCTGAGTGCTGCAGAGTGCTGCAGAGTGTCCCTGAGTGCTGCAGTGTCCCTGAGTGCTGCAGAGTGTCCCTGAGTGCTGCAGTGTCCCTGAGTGCTGCAGAGTGTCCCTGAGTTCTGCAGTGTCCCTGAGTCCTGCAGAGTGTCCCTGAGTGCTGCAGTGTCCCTGAGTGCTGCAGTGTTCCTGAGTGCTGCAGTGTCCCCGTGTGCTGCAGTGTCCCTGAGTGCTGCAGAGTGTCCCTGAGTGCTGCAGAGTGTCCCTGAGTGCCTGCAGTGTCCCCGTGTGCTGCAGATTGTCCCTGAGTGCTGCAGACTGTCCCTGAGTGCTGCAGAGTGTCCCTGAGTGCTGCAGAGTGTCCCTGAGGGCTGCAGAGCGTCCCTGAGTGCTGCAGTGTCCCCGTGTGCTGCAGACTGTCCCTGAGTGCTGCAGAGTGTCCCCGTGTGCTGCAGAGTGTCCCCGTGTGATGCAGACTGTCCCTGAGTGCTGCACACTGTCCCTGAGTGCTGCAGAGTGTCCCTGAGTGCTGCAGTGTCCCCGTGTGATGCAGAGTGTCCCTGAGTGCTGCAGACTGTCCCTGAGTGCTGCAGACTGTCCGAGTGCTGCAGAGTGTCCCTGTGTGCTGCAGAGTGTCCCTAAGTGCTGCAGAGTGTCCCTGTGTGCTGCAGAGTGTCCCTGAGTGCTGCAGTGTCCCTGAGTGCTGCAGACTGTCCCTGAGTGCTGCAGAGTGTCCCTGTGTGCTGCAGAGTGTCCCTGAGTGCTGCAGACTGTCCCTGTGTGCTGCAGTGTCCCCGTGTGCTGCAGACTGTCCCTGAGTGCTGCAGAGTGTCCCTGAGTGCTGCAGACTGTCCCTGTGTGCTGCAGTGTCCCCGTGTGATGCAGTGTCCCTGTGTGCTGCAGACTGTCCCTGAGTGCTGCAGAGTGTCCCCGTGTGATGCAGTGTCCCTGTGTGCTGCAGACTGTCCCTGAGTGCTGCAGAGTGTCCCCGTGTGCTGCAGTGTCCCTGAGTGAGCGTGACAGACAAGACTGTCCCCATGTGCTGCAGTGTCCCCGAGTGAGCGTGACAGACAGGTGGCGCTCATCAGCAGCAGCAGAGTCCGTCAAAGCATGGTTGAAATGATAACGGATATTTTTTTTTAATTCTGTTATCTACTCACGGGTGAAGAGTGGAGTGAAGACACTTTTGCAGAATTCTCCTAAACAATTGGAGTGAATGGTGACCAACTTTCAAACGTTAAAAAAAAGGGAATAAAAAAACAAAACATAAAATGCTTTCATTCTGCTCACCTGGCGTAGTCTAAGTCTCCATAAACCCTGAGATGCCAAGTTGAATATGTCGTTTACACCCTGTTTTTAGCTGAAATCTTTATTGTAGCAGGCTACATCCACCGCCCACCTTCTTGCAGCACCTGGCAACAGTGAAGATTTAGGCTAAAAACAGGGTGTAAGTGACGTCTTTTCAAGTCAACCTGGCCTCTCATGGCTTGTGGAAACTTGGATTACACCAGGTGAGCAGTATGGAAGCATTGTATGCCCCCCTCTTTTTACATTTGAAAGCTGGGTCACCACCATTCACTTCAACTATTTAGGAGAATTCTGCAACAGCGTTTTGCTGTGAAACTCCACGGATCCTTCCATCGGCATGTGGGTGAGAAGATAATGACTGAATTTTCACTTTTGGGTGAACTTATCCTTTAATTTGGTCTGCGTTATAAAAGACCCTCTCCCCACCCACGCCGATAATCCGCACCGCCGTCCCGTTGCATCGCTCAATCACTCACTCTGGTTCCCGCAACCTGCATCCGCAATCATCGACGTTTCCACCTCTCCACCCCAATTCTGCTTTCATTGCACAGAACATGTCCGCATCCTAAACAATGCAGCTCGATGAGAATTTAATGAGTGGGCGAACCCCTCGATGTTTGTGGGTGATTAGGCATTAACGAGCCCGTCTTCTAATTGCACAGGGTTCCTCATTAACCACGCCTGCCTATACGCGTTACGGGACGGAGCCCCCCCCGGTTTGACATCTCACAATGCCTTTTACAAGAAGCGGGAAAACGGCGGCGGGCCCGAGCGTCCTTCAGAGAAAGTCAAGATAAGGCGGGCAGATGTTGCCTGCGCAATAATTCATGATTACCTTTAATCACTTCCCGTAATGAGCATTTTGTCCCCGGGTGACGGAGACAAAGGAGCTCTCCCCGTGCACACCCCGGGAGACAGCTGTCTGTAAAAACAAACGCTGATGAGAAATTCACATTTATTAAAATAGCAAAGTCAAAGTCTCTGGGAAATACATCTAGATTTGTAGATTTATGACAGGAAATATTTCCATGTGTTGTTGTGAATTCGGATCATTTCTTCTTCTCCCCCAGCAGATTATGACATGGACGACGGCTACTTTGACGCCATCCTTGGAGGTGAGTTCAAATACATTCCCAGTCACGTCTGGGCCATTTGAAACGTTCCCACTGCTCTCTGCAAGCCTCATTTGTGTGTTGCTACAGAAAAGGACTGCTGGAGGCAGACGTCAGCCTTGGTTCAATAGCAAGTGAAGGCATCTCTTTCTTCGAGCGGAGCGTGCTGCAGCGCCGCTGTCTGCTAAATGTATTGGAACAAAGCCTAAAGCCATTCTGAAGTTAGCCAACCAACAGCCAAGACCGATGATGCTCTTCTTGTTTTGTCTCCCAACAGTCCTTAAAAATGTATTTACACAAACACTTTGCTCTTCATCGGCCAGTAGAGAACATTTCCCTCCTACAATAAACCGATGAAGAACTTTGAGTTGAAAAATTGCTTTAAAAGTTGCTGCTTGGAGCCAAAGCGGAATGCCCCGAATCATAGATTAGGAAAAAATAACAACACTTAACTTCTAAAGCCATGGATTTAGTTCAGCCCAAGAACAACATTCTCCAGAATTTCATAGGAATGTAAGCACATTATATTGTAGTTGCTGTTGATATGTGGAACATTCGATAGATGTGTACGTCACGCGTAATGGAGCATAGCGTCAATGTGAAATGCCTTCAGACTTTTTGTCAAATGCTCAGTCCCTCGATCGCACTAACACCTTCATCTGTCTCCATTTGCAGCTGTCATCGCTGTCGTCGTCCTGGTGCTCATCTGTCTGGCGGTGGTGGTGATCCGCTACATGTACCGGCACAAGGGCAGCTACCACACCAACGAGGCCAAGGGCACAGAGTTTGCGGAAACAGCGGACGCGGCGCTCCGCGGCGACCCCGCCCTGCGGGACGCCGTGGACGAGAGCAAGAAGGAGTACTTCATTTGAGAGCCACCGCCGTTTCCATTGGACACGAGTCTTCCAATTAAATGAGGGATGTTTTTATGTGGATTTTTGAATTGGAGGATGGAAGCCGGAGGATGCTGTTCACGTACCATTGAAAGAATGGCTCTCAGCAAATTGCTTTCCCCCCCATTTGAACTCAGTGTGACTGATCTGACATCAGTTTGCCGGTGAAACATCAGAAGGATGTGCAGATGAGAGGCACTCGGTGGCTGTTTCTCTCTGTGTTGTCGTTTGACTGGATATGCAACACCATACTATAGCATGACAAGCAGGCCAGCCAGACGAATGATCTAAAGCAAAAATACTATATAGCATCAAGCTTTTGTGTCACCTAGTTGCCATGGCTACACCGCCTCCCGTGACAGCGAGCCTAATAAGAAATCCATGGACACAGCACTCTTTCAAATCAGACAAAGGGAAACGATCCCCAACTCAAGCCGAATGTGAATGCGGAAACGTGCTTCTCAAACACTAGTTGGTGTCCCAAATCGAATGAAAGCGAATGTTTCTACGGAAGCGACACACTGACTTTGGAGGGATGCTGCGATGTCACCTGTAAGCATGGACGTCTTCATGTGATCGTACCTCACAGCGCTCGGCCCGTGCAGCACGTTAGTGCTTCAATGTATTGCATGACTGGCTTAATGGTGGGGTTCAGGATGACTGCACAGCAGCCTTGGTAGCATGAGGCAGAGATGAGGAGAGGAGAGGAGACACAAGGCTCGGAAAAGCATGCGAACAACCCACAGTCCCTGATGCATCCAGGGTGTGTTGGAGTATCAGGGGCGTGTCTAGGGGGTAAAATCCTAAGTTATATGAGTGATGATCCTGAGTGATGGCCATGTGGACCATCAAGCCAGTGAATTTCCTTTAGCAAAACTACGCTCCATGAAGGGCCACATGTGAAAACATTATTTAAATTATGACATTATTCTCAAATTTCTGACAATAATCCTACCTAAATGCCACCCCAGTCAAAATGGCCTGGACATGCCACTGTGGCGTATCAAGAGATTCCTCATGCATAGTTCACTGCAAATAATCTCCATCTTAATAAGTCCTCTAGGCCAGTGGTTCTCAAATGGGGGTCCGCGGACCCCCAGGGGTCCGTGGCACTTTGCCAGGGGGTCCGCGGAAAGTTTTCAAGTAATTTTTTTTTTTTTTTTTAATAAAATGCTACATGTTACTTATTACTTCCTACATGGTGCTAGTCTATCAAAATATCTTGGCTGTCATTGATTGTGTTGCATAGTGGTTTTCTGTACTGTTGACAAATTGTGATATTGTAAGTCGCTTTGGATAAAACAAAAGTGTCTGCTAAATGACGTAATGTAAATGTAATGTAATAAAAAAAATATATATATATTTTTTTTGCAAAATCTTCATAGTTCAACGAAAATAGTTTATGCTTTAAATCTAAAATGGTTCATGGATTACATTCTAATAACAAACCTATCAAATTAAAAGTCAAGCACGTTACCGTGGAAACAATTAAGCTTAGCCCAAAATCACAAATCAGAATGAGGGGGTCCCCGGTATATTTTCTATCTTGTAAGGGGTCCTTGGCTGAAAAACATTTGAGAACCTCTGCTCTAGGCTATTATTGAGTCCTAAAATCCAAATTTTCCTGAGATAGTTTCACTTTTTTCCAATGCAGCTTTCACTCGTTTCAGGTATTTTCTCGAATCAGTATCTCAGAATAAGGCAGATCACTGCACTACAAGAAAAATACTTGATACATTTATTTGCGTCAGAAACAAGTGAACTGATCTCACCCCAGTGGCAGTTTCTTTCACTTATTTTGAAGATAAAGAGGATTTGAGGACTCCATATTAGACTGAGGGACTTTAAGATGCATTGGATTGGTTGTGTACATGTGCTGCTTCATGGTCACAAGCAAAAGCATACCAGCATACAGTTTCCTGTGTCCTCAGATTGCCTGAAGGAATGACTCAATAACCTCATCGCTAATCAATAAAAGACTTCAAACCGCAGCTCGGAGGAATTACAAGGTTTGTGTTCTTATGTATGTGTGGAATGATGATTAGATTTGACCCGCTGCTTTGACCTCGCTGCGATTGGTCGCTCTCTCGGCGAAGCCCGAGGTGCACGCTTCTGATGATGTCTGGGGTGTTGAGGTGCACGCTTCTGATGATGTCTGGTGTGTTGCGATCCGGGTCAAGGGTAAGAACTTATTAGCGGAATTAAGTTGTTTACCACTGTATCGCCGCATTTGAAATGCATTTGTAGAGGAAGAAAGTAAATACTATAGCTGGCAAGTAGCGACCTTCACTGAGAAGACAAATATCAATCAGTTGTACAGTATTCTTTTCTTTCAGCAGGGCTAAACAAAATGGAAAAAAGCGGAGGGTACCTTTCATTATTATTATTTTTTATTGCCGTTGAAAATAAGTCCCCGAGCTAAAACTCTTATTTCTCCAGCCCGTTGTGCCTATCAATACCCACTGGTAAATATGAAAAACTTATGTTGTTCTCCTTATATTCTGGGATTCAAAAAGAAAACATTCAAACATTTTCGCTCACATAGCGATGGGTCTAAGAGCAAAATGCTCCAGTTGCTTGAATAAGCGCTGCACAGGCAGGTGCGACTAACTCGCTACAAATAACTGCAAGATATACAGTATGGTGATATCATTACCCCCCCCCCCCCCCCACACACACACAAGATATACAGTATGGTGATATCATTACCCCCCTCCCCACACACACACACACACACGATATACAGTATGGTGATATCATTATCCCCCTCCCCACACACACACATGCACACACACACACAAGATATACAGTATGGTGATATCATTATCCCCCTCCCCACACACACACATGCACACACACACACAAGATATACAGTATGGTGATATCATTACCCCCCCTCCCCCCCCACACACACACACACACACACACAAGATATACAGTATGGTGATATCATTACCCCCCTCCCCACACACACACACACACGATATACAGTATGGTGATATCATTATCCCCCTCCCCACACACACACATGCACACACACACACAAGATATACAGTATGGTGATATCATTATCCCCCTCCCCACACACACATGCACACACACACACACACACACACACACACACAAGATGTACAGTACACGGTGATGTCATAACCCCCCCCCCCCCACACACAAGCTGTACAGTACACGGTGATGTCATCCCCCCCCCCCCCCCCCCCACACACACACGGGCTAGACCAAACACTTTCATCTCAAACCATTATGCAGCTCCATCCACTTGATCCTTCTCTCTGTAATTCACTGTGAAAGCGAGTGCAGCTTTTGTGTTAGTGGAGAATCCTCCTCCTGGCAGTGCTCTCCTCCAATTATTGACCTCAGTTCCAAACTTTGTTTAGAACTTTGGAATGTTTTTCTCTGCAAAGTACCATTTTAAGAATGTTTTATTTTTGTGTGTGGAATAATGTAAATATAGAGTATAGTATACGGGAGTGGAAGGCCCTCAGAGACATAGCTTTTCTTCCAGAAGCAGTTTGAGGCCGGTCGGTCTCGGCAGTATTAGGACACTTCTCCTTCTTCCTCCCGCGTCAAGAGACAACCGGATTGAAATGGTAAGAATTCACTCTTTTTTTACCGAATGTTTTCCGAGGCGGTGAAATATTCATGGATGTGCATTATTTTGATGCTCAAATGTTTTATTGAGCCCCACGAGGTAAATCCAACTAAAAGCAAATAAAAGGCATTCCGAGTCAAACAAGCACTATTTCCAAGTTTTTTGAAAATGACATATATATAAATGTATTAATAAGTGAAAAGTGCCGCTCGGGGTTCAGGAGGCCTTGCCACTCGTATCTGTCCAGCCGTGAAAGGCGTGTGTGCAGAGCCACTGGCTGTCCATTTGAGTGCTTTGAGTGTGTGTCGGCTACTTCCGTTCATCAATAAATGGTTTGAGCCCGACTCGGAACTCTCTCACTGGAAAAGTTTCAAGTACGTCCGTCTCTAAAGAAGATTTCTGTGAAAGCAGTGGAGGCTGCTTCCGTTAAGTGACAGCTTCTGAATGTGTTTGGGCTCTTAGGAAATCTCTGTTCTGAACAGGAAAGCAAACATATGAAAGCTGGGAATGAATCTATTTTCTCTGCATCAGCAGTATTTATGGAAAAGATTTTCCACAAATCTTTCAGAGCAACTTCATACATGTACTGTATCTTCACATACTGTACCATTAGAAATGTGCTTAGATAAAGAATGCATAATAATGAGAGTGCATCTGTACCAACAGCCCAGTATCTAAAGATGTATACGGTGTCGCTCATTGCAGCAGCAGATAGGCTAGTAATTGCATACAGCAGAGTCAATGAAACTAGAAATATCGCAGGGCTTCACTCTTTTCCAGTGTGCCTCGCTGTATGCTGCGCGGGCTCGCCTGGCAGCGTTCATTTCTACCGTGCCTCGTTGGTTTGCCCCAGACGTCTCGCGTGCTTCACGGGCTCGTAGATGCAGCTCGGCCGCTGAGCAACGCGGAGCCACCGGTCGCCTGATTATAGTAGTGAGAGATGAGCAGTTTGCGCACATAGAGAATATAAAATAAGCAGTAAAAACTGTAGAAGTGACAAAAATGATAAAACAATAGATCAATAAAATAAAGCCCGCGATATTTCTAGTTTGATTTAGAATGTAAACAGTATTTAAACATGTTGTTTAGAATTGATTGGTGGGGGAAATGGGGAAAGAGTAGCCTATGGCCGGATGTATGAATTGAGGCGGAGATGTTACTGCAGTTATAAATTTGTTGATACATTACTGAAATATGAATTACTGAATTGGAAATATGTGCTTTGTATACACTGCAAAGGTTTGGATGCACCACATTTTTAGTCTTTATTTCTTTACTATTTTCCACATTTTTAGAATAATAGTTAAGACATCAAAACTATGAAATAACAAAAATGTAATTATGCAGTGACCAAAAAAAGTGTCAAAATTATCTTATATTTTAGATGCTTTAAAGTTGCCACCGTTTGCCTTGAGGGAAAGGCGAGAAAGAAATGTAAACATAGGATCAACTTCACTTCACACATTTCAAGCATAAGCCTTTAGATCCAAATGACTGTAAGAGAATAGAGTGTGGCTCCATATGCATTTCTTTTAATAGAATTGAACATGTCAACATGTCAGCTCCTCCACAAGAGACGAAGGCGGGAGGGCACAAAAGTCACCTCTCTATTAAAAGACATGCAATAATGCATGGAGCCAGAGTGTGCGTGCCACACTTTCTTCCAACTTCCTTGGTAGATGAAACAAAGATAACACAGAAACTTAACTTAATACATCTCAACTTAACTAATCATAACTACAACCAATTCAACATCTTAATAAACCATTCCTTTGTATTTGGTGTATTTTGAAGTGTGTCAAACAGCAATATCAGGGTATCTTGTCTCAATTGTTGAGTGTCTATGGGATCAAACCACATAATCATGATCCAATAGGCCTCCAGGAATTGAGTGGGGGGGGGCGCCTTTTTCCAAGCTTTGTCAGCGGGGAGGCCCACAGTCCCAGACTTTGAAAACCCCTGCTCTAAAGCAATGTCCCTTATGGTGTAACAAAGTTCAGCTCTTTGCTATGGCAGGCGGCTGGAAGCAGCATTTCAAGGTGGCTGCCACGGTATCTACGCAAAATGAATGAAAAGCGTGTTAAATGACAACCCTGCAGTGTAGATTGGCAGCGCGGCCTCTGCAGCTCCCACTGGAGGCTGTAAAGGCAAGTGCTGGAGTTTTTGGCTGATTGATAGCATCAAGGCCGGTGACCGCCTCAGACCGACCATGTGACGAGAGACAGAAGAAGGCCGGTTGGGAGCTCTCAGACAGAGTTACAGCCTCCCATTGATCTCTCCTCAGGAAGCACAGAGGATCATTCACAGAGGAGGACGGCCACATCCAGACACTTCTGCTCCGGTCGAACGCGGCCTCGTCACTCGGCATGAGCTCTGAAACACCAACAGTCTGAACAGCCGCAAGGAGGGTCTCTCGGCCAGGGAACGAGAAGAAGAAATATTTTTATTTTATTTTATTATTTATTATGCGGGCGCCTGAGCTTCCTCTGCCAAGTCATTTCATTTCGATAAGAAGGCTCCAGCGCTGCCGGGCCCCATGGCGCTGATCTTTGCGTTGGGATTTGCAGCCTGCAGATTGCCGGACCCCTCGCCTCCTCTGCTGCAACTCTCCACTCTAGAGTGTGTGTAGTGTACTGAATTTCCCCGCGGAGCTTGTGGGGGGAAGAGAGGGGGGGAAAATAGTTGGTGACTTTTTCCAAAGACAAATTGCTTTCTTGAAAGTTTATTTTAGTATTCCCCGGAACTCTAAAGGCACAATCATATAAAAAAGAGAGGGAGGGAGTGAGAGAGAGAATGAGGGGAGGGAAGACAATTCATTTAAATGTTCTCCTTTGTGATAAAAGCTTAGCGTGGTTGTGTGCTTCTGCGCTTTGTGAGGCTTGCGACGGGAATTGTGGTGCCAAGGTGGAGTGGCCACAGGGAGCGTTTGGGGTGCTTTTCAGAGCAGCAATTAAGCCAAAGTCAAACACTGCCTCCTCTCCACACTGCTTGTTTAGCAACTATTGACATTATTGACATTGCTTCACCTTCATCATTAACTGGCTCTATATACACTCTCACCCTTTGAGTCTCTTAACGATGCTCTCGTATGGTTATTGTGGCATGAATAGGCCCATGGTTATTACAGAGGCAAAATTCGAAGGTCCTGAGTGATACAGTAAATATGAATTTACAATCCATTACATTACATTTACATTACGTCATTTGGCAGACGCTTTTATCCAAAGCGACTTACAATAACACACTTTTTGTCAGCAATAGAGCAATCAACTATGGAGCACAGTCTATGACAACTACAAATCCTGAAGGAACAGTGGTACAAGTTTTAGTTTAGGATTTTTTATTTATTTTTTTTAATAGAAAGAGAGAGAAAGAAGTTGGATCAAGAAGGGCCCAGATGGAGCCTGAAAAGGTGAGTCTTTAGTCTTTTCCGAAAGATCGGCAGTGATTCAGCAGTCCTGACCGAAGGTGGCAGCTCGTTCCACCATTGGGGTGCCAGGGACGAGAAGAGTCGAGATCGGGATGAGCGACTTTTGAGCGCCCGTAGCGAAGGAGGGGCGAGGCGCCCTGCACTGGTGGAGGAGCGAAGGGAGCGGTGAGAGGTTTGGAACCTGACCATAGATTGCAGGTACAGGGGAGCTGACTGGTGTACTGCCATGTAGGCCAGTACCAGTGTCTTGAATTTGATGCGAGCTGAGATAGGAAGCCAGTGGAGGTCCCGGAAGAGGGGAGTGACATGAATTTGGGTTGGTTGAATACCAGACGGGCTGCAGCGTTCTGAATGAGCTGAAGCGGTCGGATGTCGGTGGCAGGTAGGCCAGCCAGGAGCACGTTGCAGTAATTTGGGCGAGGGATGATAAGTGACTGGACCAGGAGTTGAGTCGCTTCTCTTGTGAGGAAGGGACAGATTTTCGGATGTTGTAGAGGGAGAACCTACAGGAGCGTGCTGTCGCAGCTATGTTGGCTGAGCAAGGCTGAGCAATCCAAAAAGGTGCATGATGTAAATTAAGAGAACAGTATAAGTAAATGAATAGAGTAAAAAATATTCTGGTAAGAGTACCAGATATGATATGTTAAAGGAGAATTCAGCGTTTTTTTTTACAACCTGGACCTTATTTCCAGCTTTATTTATGCTTTATAACTCAGCCAGAAAAATGAATTTTTGAAATCGATTCACTACAACGTTATAATGTGCCGAGCAGCGGCCTGGAACAGAGGAGATAGGGGCATGTGTAATGTGTGTATTTACGTCTTGTAAATAGGTTATTTTCTGACACGCAGCAACTCATATTCTTATTATTAGAGACAATGAGAAAATGAACGCTCTAATGAGACATTTTAAAGGATAAGGCTGGTGTTTTTTTAATGCATTGCTTACGTCAACAAATCCTATGAAAATAAATAACAAAATCAACAATACATTTGCTCTACTCCCGCTCTACTACGTTTTTGTGGAGAAATCACGGGAATTCTGAAAAATTGCAAGCCCTGCAAATATTGCAGAGTGGTGAATTTACAGTAATAAATCCTGGAGGGACTGAAGATGTGTCTGAGGATAATGCAAAATGACATATCTTCTGCATGGGATTTTCCTTAGGGCTTTATATGCTGAATCAGCTGGCCCCAATCATTATGTTTGAGGGACCAATTATGTAGATCCCACAAATCCCCGAAAGGCACAATTATCAGAAGAAAGAGCCGAGTTATCATCATCTATCTACCATGGATATTTCATGATGGCAAACCCATTTTTGCTCCAGTTTTGAGTCATGGGGATGGGATAGGTAAAGGACTTCAAAATTTTATTAGCGAAAAAATTTTGTTTCTACTATTTGCAAGATAATGGAATGCTATACATCTATCTCTCTAATAATAGCTGAGATTATATGGCAAATATCTATACGGCGGCAATTCATGTTGAGTTTAATTGACAGCTCATCTTGTAAGCAATTAATTAGTATATCAATGTGTGCCTCTGCTATGTAAAGCAAACATCTCCATTCCCATATATACACTCGATGCAGCATGGGCACCTTCTTGATGACTATGGAATGAGTCCGGAAATCATCGATGCTAACAGTCCTGGTTCTTCACAGTTTTCGCCTATGGGGGTTTTGAATGGGTTTTTGGCGCGATGCTTCTAATAATCTCTCTGGGCAACGCATGCTTAATCAAACGCGAACCAGTGTTTAGTAATATCATCTTCACACAGGAGGACCACTTTTATGAGTTTTGAAGCTTTTACGTGCCGTTAAAAGGGCGGCTAGCTAGCAAACGGCTAAATGAGACTACACTGTTGAGTCGATGGGGATATATACGTCAATAACGTCACCACTTCAAAGGACGAACACGGAAATTCTCTTTCCCTCACCTGATTCAGCCCGTTCAGCCCGGGGTAATCAGTGCACAAATCCAACAACAGTCCAGGTTGAGCGCTGACGTGACGTGGAAGCCTATGCGACAGTGTGTAGTTCTGGATTAGCTTAGCTCAAGCTTTTTACTTCTAGGGCTCGCATTTACGCTACAAAACTCATGAAAGTGGTCCTCATGTGTGAAGATTATCCGCCTGAACTCTGGTTGGCGTTTGATTAAGCCAGCGTTGCCCAGAGAGATTATTAGAAGCATCGCGGCAAAAACCCATTCAAAAATCCCATAGACAGAAACAGTGAAGAACCAGGAAGTCCGGAACTTCCGTGTTCTGACTACAAAAATACATCATCCCTGCGGCTCTCTATTCTTTACGAGGTTAGGAGTTAACTGCTGTGTGAGCTATGATACTGGCATTTCCAGAGAATACGGCTTTGTAGGCTACTGCAGGTGTTACGGTTGTGCAAATGAGGCTCCAGGCGAACACTTTATGCAGTATGGGCCGGGATGACCACACCCCGAACTCATTCGATTGGTCGCCACAACTGCTTCTTCCTGAAAACGTACGGCAAGTAAAAAAGATGTGGTTAAGATTAGGGTTAGGGTTTTCTTATTTAACCACGACCAGACCCAAACCCCTAACCCTAACCACATTGTTGTACTTGTCTAAACCTAATGTTTAACCCTAATGTTTTATCAAAAAACACGTGTGGTTTGACCAGGAATCGAACCCCAATCCTCAACTTGGAAACCAAGCACCTTACCCATTAAGCCACAGGACCAAGGACACTGTGAGCTGCACTTTTTTCACACCCTAACCCTCAGCGCCTCTGTCCTTACAGGCAGCAGCAGGAGCATTTTTCTCCGTGAGGGAAACAGAGAGAGAAGGTCAACACTGCCCATGTGCTTATATTACCGAGATTATATATGATACAAAGTGGGTTGATTACCGGTAAAGCCATCCTTTAAGTTGAATAAGGGGCAAAATAGGACCTGAGACGTCAAACAGAATTGAGCAATAAGTCATAAAACAGAGACTACTGGAGCGGAGGCCATGTTGCTTAATAACTTGTCTCATTAGCATTCCTCACAGGGCGTTATTAATTGGTGAGAAAGACGGTAAAGGGGGGTAGAGGCAGAGGAGCACGTGGACAGGTGTAGGGCCTTCAGGGCCTTCATGGCCTCAGAGCCATGAGGGAGCACATGCTGCTTACATGAGCAAAAGCAGCATCCCGTCTGACAGATCGTTAGCAGGGATCGTTACACTGCCCTTCCTACAGGCACATGGGGAGGGAGGGGATGTACATGTGGAACGTCCCTTGAATAAGGAAGAAGCGTTGTATGGAGCCTCAACAACCCTCAACCAACACAGAAGTCTAGAAGGTTACAGGTCCTTCTCTTTTCAAAGTAAAAACAAGTCATACATCATGACCCAAAGTGGTCTCTCTCTCACCCCCCCCTCCACCTGCGTGCGTGTGTGTGTGTGTGTGTGTGTGTGTGTGTGTGTGTGTGTGTGTGTGCCTGCGTGCGTGCGTGCGTGCGTGCGGTGCGCCCTCTTCTTCTGCTGAGCTGCAGGAGTGTGTGTCTCTCTCTCCAAACTCAATTTGAAAGCTTGTTTTGTCACCACAGCACACTGGAATGTACAGTATGTGACCTGGGAGAGATGTCTAAAAACCGTGGATACAGGTGCCCAATTTAAGATGTACAAATGGCACAATATTTATTCTGGTGCCTGCTCTCTTCAATCTCTTAGCGGAGGAATACGGGCCTCGGTCGTCGCAGGCAACGCATTGCAGTCGCGCGCTGTGTGTGTGTGTGTGTGTGTGTGTGTGTGTGTGTGTGTGTGTGTGTAGAGGCTGCAGGAGAAATCGCCATCTCTCACTCTGCATTTGTTATGGCGGCGCAACACTCTCTGAAAGTGAGCAGATGTATCAGTCGAGGGGAGAGGTGCTGTGCGGGGCCGTGTAAAACCATTTACGCGTGCTGTAAAGTGCAAGGCAAGCATGCCAAGGAAAAGGCAAAGGTTCCACATCTTTCTGAATAACAATGAGTTACAAGGCGGCCTGAATGAAGCCCCTTCTCGTGCAACCCCCCCCCCCCCCACACACACACACACTCACACTTCTCACAGCACGGTCGTGCCCCACACCAACACACTCGCCACAGACAAGCAACTGTTGACCTTCAAGCCGGCTGTGTGCGAGTGTGTTCCTGCGAGGAGTTGTGAAAAGCAATAACATTTAAGATGCCGGGTGAAGAAGATAAGAGCCAAAGACAGACAGCTCTGGAAAGGAGGAAAGTGTGTGTGTGTGTGTGTGTGTGTGTGTGTGTGTGTGTGTGTGTGTGTGTGTGTGTGTGTGTGTGTGTGTGTGTGTGTGTGTGTGTGCGATGGGGCACTCCAACACTCAGGCGGTTAAGTGTGAAATCATGCCTACTGGCTTCAGTTATGGAGAGCCTGGATTCCATTTCATTCCCTCTCCAGCAGGGTAAACAAGAGAGGCGAGACGAGGCAGCGGGGAGTTGAGTCTTTTTGTTTCTGCTCATTGAAGGATGCTCTCCCTTCAGCAGAGGTACCTTTCAGGTGCACACTCATTATGAGCAGAGACAAATGGGCCTTTATGCCGCCGCCCCTCATTTGTTTAAGACAAAGTCATGTAATTAAAATCTAATCAGAGACAGGGCCAGAGTGCCAGAGAATACATGAATATTTAAATGTGTTTTGCCTCGGAATCCTAATGAAATGGTAATTTATGAAAGCTGTAGGCTTCATTTTGGCCACGGAACAAATTAACTGGATTTCAAGAAGATTCCCATAAGTCATTCCCTTCCCTCCTTTTTCCTCAATATGCACGCCATATGAAAATCAGAACAAAAATTCTATTCCGGAGCTTATTCCAAAAGCTTATCCAACCAATGCAGGCCTTTTTTTAAATTTCGAAAATATTACTGTGTATTCTTAAACGAAATCTGCTTCTCTGGATAGGAGTTGGGATTTAAGTTTATGGCCGGGGAGCTTCAAATCGTGTTTGAGGCGATGCCGATTTCTATACTCTAGGGCGAGAGCCTTGATCTGCATTGACTTAGTGTATCTCCGGCTCTATAAATGGAGAAGTTGAATGTCTTAATTGATGTAAGCATCCCAGGGCACTGTCCCCCTCTGCTGGCTGTGTAAATAATATAATATGTTAACACTGCCTTCTTGCCTGTGGCTTAGCTATGCCTGGTTGCTTTGGCAATGAGTCATATGCACTTGCTGCCAGGTGGCACAGGTAAGCACCTTGTTAGCAAGGATAACGTCCAAATAAGCCACACAAGGGGATATGACTGCTGGAAGGCCAATTAAGCCGTTCTATCCCTGAGGAAATAGAGAGACAATTTTGATGCTATTAACAGTTTTTCAACAGTTTCTGAAATGCTTCTCGCCAAGAATTGCTGGACAGGAACAGATGGAGTGTAGAGAAAAGTGAGTCAAATGTTTCATGGCTTTCTGCAGTGACATAACCATCCCTAAGCGCATCGCTGCCTCTGTTGCCGTGGTCCCTGCTGCTGACCCTGCTGCCCCCCCCCCCCCCCCCCCCCCCGCCACCGTTGACCCCGCCACTGCTGCTGCTGCCACCACCGCTGGTGCTGCTCTCCACTCCGCTGCTCCAGCCACTCAGATGCATCACTCCAAACCACCAGCTCACCAGCGGGAGAGTTCACAGGTCCTGGCTGTGGCCCGCCCTCCTTCTCCCAGACGGACCAACCTGATCTCACAGAAATATGTGAAATGACCACGACCTCTAAAAAAAACACTGTGTTAAGATGACATGCCGGGACCACAACCTGGGGCCAAATGTAAAAAACTCTGTGTATATTTAAGTGTAGAAATCTGTGTGTACGCCTGAAAAAAGCTCTAAATAAAATGTCACCCAAATTTACACTTACATTATCCTTCTTTGCCACATCACACTAGTGCAGTGGTGTCCAAACCTTTTTGAATGGGGGCCAGATTAGATCATGTGAAAATACCGGGGGGCCAGCTGCTTCTCGCATCATTTGGGTTATTTAAAAAAAATCAAATACAATGATGTACTCTAAGGATTCTGTTCACCATCTGAAAACATTAGTTTGGCCTGCATAGTTCATACTTGGTGCTTGTCTACAAACTGTGTGATTGTGATGTCATCGTTAGGTGACCACGAATGCAAAGTGAACTTGCTTGATTAACCAATACTGTGTGGACACATAGTATATTTTAAGAGACAAGCCGAGGGCCGCTTAAAATCGGTCCCCGGGCCGGACTTTGGACATGCCTGCACTAGTGGGACTCAGAAGAGAATGTGTACAGTATACTGTACTGTACATGGTGTGAGAGATGAGCACATTCTCACCGCTCGTGGATTTTGATACATTCTGAAACACGTGGAAAGTGGTGCAGCACACTTTTCATGTGTACACATGGTTCATACATTCGGCCCCCTGGACCACTGGACTGTCTTCTTGAACCTAATGACAGCCTGGTGTTTAAGAGCCTTAAAGCTATAAGTTCAAAGAAGCTAAAGACTCAAACCGACAAAGCGGTCGTGGTCGGATCACCTGCCTTGAGCGTGTTTCGGGTGATAAGCCCAGCTGTCAGCCGTTAAAGCTGCATGATAGCTCTGCCTCTGGCGATGCGGGTCACTTCAGGGCCGTGACCTGTTCACACTGGAATCTGATATTGGCCACTTTTTAAAAGTCTGTGTGAACACAGCCACGCGAAAAATCAGATCTGAGCAAAAAATCAGACTTGAGCACTAAGGTTTGCTGTGTGAACGTAGCAGGACACTGATTTGAAGTCTGACATTTACAGCAAGAGAAAACTATGATGCAATGAATGAATGATATAACCCACCTTTTGAAGACTACTTTAAAGCAAGCCAATAGAATTGTTTCTGATCCCTCCCATGTCTTACATGCTGAGTATGAGTTACTGCCCTCTCTCTCTGGGAGGAGGTTTAGAGTCCCACGCTGCAGACTAAACTGATTTAAAAATTATTTTTTTCCGATTTCAGTTAAACTTTTAAATAACGGCAGTTAAAGGCTGTGCAATTATCGAATATCGATATCAAGTAATGTAACTAGACTATGAAAGACTGCATTGCATTGGGGTGATGCAGTTCCTAAACTTGCCGAGTTGCTCGACTCATTCTACTGTGTGCTTAATGTATATGTGCGTCTTGACGGTATTGATGATTGGGCTTCCCTGACTGTGGTTTTGCCAGACATTTCATTGTGCAGATACCTATTTATAATTTTTTACTCTTTATTGCACTGATGCATTTGTTGTCTGTTTTATTAACATGTGTTTGTACGTGTTGTATGTAGGCTATGTTCTTATGGCTGCAGTATGGCTGTTAGCCCAAGACAAATGTCCCACCCGTGGGACAATGAAGTGAATCTTGAATGATCCATTCAGCTGCTCATGTGGCAGCAGAGCATTGCATGCAGCCGCGCTGGAAGTACTTTGAAGTAGGGGTGGTGCCCGCAAGGGCAGCGGCGAAGAAAATTTGACGTTTTTTTAGCCATATTTAGAGGAATATTTCATTTTAAATTAACATTAGGATTATACTGTTGTGATATCATTATTCAGTATCTTCTCTGCAGCATTACTCAATTTACCCTCAGGAATCAGGGACAGTGATAGATAGCCTACCTGCTATTCCTCCCATCTTCTCTTTCTTTGGTCTTGTCATCTCGTATCTCTTTCTCTTCACAAAGCGTGTCTCCGACTCTGTGAACAAAGTAGGGATGTCAATTTTCGGTTAATTTCACTTTCGATTAACCGACGCTAATAATCGATTAACCTATCGGTTCATTCATAATTTTTTAATATTAAAAAAAAAAATTTTTTTTGTCTATTTACTCAATGAGCTCATGCCCAAACAAGGCGTGTCTATTTAGATGCTGAAATGTTAATGCTTTTTGTGTTAGAATTTCTAACACAAAAAGCATTAACAAGCATTAACAAAAAGCATCAACATTTCAACACAAATTCTTTTTGTGTTAGAATTTCTAACACAAAAAGCATTAACAAGCATTAACAAAAAGCATCAACATTTCAACACAAATTATTTTTGTGTTAGAATTTCTAACACAAAAAGCATTAACATTTCAGCATCTAAATAGACACGCCTTGTTTGGGCATGAGCTCATTGAGTAAATAGACAAAAAAAAAAAAAAAATAATAATAATAATAATAATAATATTAACTGATAGACCGACAGCAATAACCGAACAACGACGTTAGCGACGGTTAATCGATTAACGGTTAACCGTTGACATCCCTAGAACAAAGTAAACACAGCTATGTAAACACTAGTTTCAACGTGAGGCTAAGTAAACAAAACTTCAGCATTTCCCGGAGTGCACCCTATTTTTACCCAAGAACCACTGCGTTGAGAAAAGATCGTCTATAGAGAAGATATCCATTACACACTACACATACCCGAGCCAAATTCAACAATTTTGAAAAAATTCCATCTCTTGCCACCAGGGGGTGCAGCAGCACCCACCGCACCGGGCGCCGTTGATTGCATGAGATTGTAACAGCCACTATTCTGCGTTGTGTTTCGTTGGCTTGCTGAATGACAGGCACACACCGTAGCTGTGTGCCATCAGTAGGGGTTTACCGGGACCAGCATAGGTGCAACTGCCTTATACAGTATACTAATGTACAATGTACAATACGAGGGATCAGCCGAGCAGCATTTGGGTAAACAACCCGCGCCACTGGGTGGCAACGGCAATGGAACCCTATGGAGCCCAAGTGGTGCGAGGCGTGAGTGTCTGCTCTAGTAGCCGCTTGACTGTGTTTACATTTTAAAAACTGCGACAGTTCACAGAACTTTAACACGACATGCATATATTATACAATTATATCAAACTCATCAAATTCTGCTCTCACTCAGAATGTCAAAATATATATATATATGTATGGTTTTTGAGATATTAACGTTTGTTTGACACAACTCATACTATTAACTGCCACGGGGTTCCGCATTTCTGGGTGGCAAGTTATGTCACGCTGATTCGTCCTATATAAAATCGTATATAAAAATAAATAATAAACAAAATAAAGTGCTATAAAAATATACAAAATACATTCACTGCAATAGACAATAATTACATACAATTTCCAACCACATCAAAGTGCAAAATATAAACAATTTAAAATAACCACATGGAACAAACATACCTTCACAGGAGAAACAAAAACAAGGTGTCACACACCACTCCACACATCTCTCTCCATATTCTACAAAAGGGAATAACAAAAACAAAACGTACTATACACATTAGTAATGTGTATAGTACGTTTGTGTGTGTTTCTGACATTACACCACATGGCCCATATAAATATAACGTGACTCCGACCGCCGGCACACGCCGCAGCCGGGGCTTAGCAGAAGCACGGAGCCACTGGCTAGCAAAAAGCTAACTAGCTTAGCAAACTTAAACGTAACAGTCTGAAAACGAAATGAAAACTCCACACTAAGGAGGCTGACTCAACAGGTTCGCTAGCAGCTTACAGCACTCTGTATAGTACGATAATATCATTTTAAGATAGAGAAAAAGTAAATATAAAAATGAAAATTTTAAGATAGAGAAAAAGTAAATATAAAAATGAAAATGAGAGGAAGTGAGAAGCGTAACCTACCTGGAACCAGCATAGGTGCAACTGCAATTATGTCCGGGCGTGTAACACCCAAATACCACCCCAGGGGAACAAAAACCAAGCGTCAACCAGTAGGGTGGAACCTGTGGAACCTTCTCCTTCTTCTTCTTTTATAGATTTGATTGGCGGTTGGCATCCTTAAATGGTGCATTACCGCCACCTACTGGACTTTGATGTCTTCTTCATAGTTAGGTTAAGTCCTTTATTTATCCCATGGGGAAACTCATCATAGTGCAATCTATTTACAGTGTTCATCATGTATCCACCCATAGTGCTCCCTTTCATGATAGTATATGACCATTCTATGACTCTGAGTCTGTGGAAATTCGTCCCTCAGCGCTTTCTCAATCTCCTCTCTGGAAATGTCAACAATATTCAGAAACCTTCTCGCCGCGTCCATCATCATCGTAATCTTTTCCTTTTTTCCTTTGACCTGTTCTGCACAATTGATCACCATGGCCATGAACGTCAGAAATGCTCTTTTGTCCACACATATGTTTTGTTCAATTCCCTTCCGTTTCTGCTCTGGTTCCCTTTCAACTTCCTCCATTTGATCATTTCTCTCCACTCTTTTAACTGCTTCAGCATAAGAGATCCCATTCCCTTCTACTCTAATGTTGTTCACTTTCACTTCCTTTATTCTCTTTGGGCACTGTTTTGACCCTGTGTGATGGTTTCCATTGCAGTGTATCGCCTCATCTTCCCCTAGCCTAAGCGTAGCCTACACTGATCTACATCACAACCTTCCTTCCCACACCTCCCACATCTACTGACCCCTCTACACACAGCAGCTACATGGTCATCAGAGTCTTGACAACAGTAACATCGCAGCAGAGCTCTCTCAAACATCCTTACCCTATAACAACAATAATCAACATAAACTCGTTCTGGCAATTCTCCATCAAATGTCAAACACACTGACGTACTATCTTCCCTTTCTCCTTCACGAAATCGTGTCATCCTCTTAGCCTCAATCACACCTTGCACATTGAAAAACAATTCCGCCTCTACCGACAGAGGCACTCCACTCACCACTCCCTTCTTCCTTACCTCAGTTCCAAATGGAAAACAAGTAACACAAGCACGACCAGCTCCAAACACTTTAATTTTCTCCAAAGCTGTATCTCTTTGTTTCTTTGATACACACTCTATTATAACCATTCCACCTCTCGTAAACCTAACCGACCTTACCTCCCCAATTTTCTTTTCCACAAACTTCCCTACTCTATGATGATCAGCAAACAGTCCATCCTCCTTTGTTACTGCAACCATCCCTACCATAAACTCCTCTCTCTTCCTCACTGATCGACTATACTCACTATCAGAACTTAACATCGACTGCTTTCTTTTCTTTTCGTTTAAACCTCCACTATCTCCCGCTACATCATCCGATTCCATTTCCTCTAAGTCCGCCATTTTCCTCTCCCCCTCAGGGTGGAACCTAATTAGGCAGAACTGATTTTGGGGAAGTTCACTATCAAAACAGAGACGTCAGGACAAATAAAGAAACAAAATAAAATAAGAAAATTGGCCCGGCTACAAGATCATGCAGGTAACAGGTCAGCAGCTTCAACATCAAACATCAGAATGATCATACAGGTGAGGAGCTTCAACATGTTCCCATCAAACATCATAATGATCATACAGGTGAGCAACTTCAACATGTCCACATCAAACATCAGAATGA
The DNA here is from genome assembly GCF_964638095.1 of Poromitra crassiceps. Classification (NCBI taxonomy): domain Eukaryota; kingdom Metazoa; phylum Chordata; class Actinopteri; order Beryciformes; family Melamphaidae; genus Poromitra; species Poromitra crassiceps. The sequence goes on from NC_139629.1 coordinate 9,923,552, forward strand.
TTGTACAGGTGAGCAGCTTCATAATGTTCATATCAAACATCAGAATGATCATACAGGTGAGGAGCTTCAACATGTTCCCATCAAACATCAGAATGATCGTACAGGTGAGCAGCTTCAACATGTTCACATCAAACATCAGAATGATCGTACAGGTGCACAGCTTCAACATGTTCCCATCAAACATCAGAATGGATCATACAGGTGAGCAGCTTCAACATGTTCCCATCAAACATCAGAATGGATCATACAGGTGAGCAGGTTCAACATGTTCACATCAAACATCAGAATGGATCATACAGGTGAGGAGCTTCAACATGTTCCCATCAAACATCAGAATGATCGTACAGGTGAGCAGCTTCAACATGTTCACATCAAACATCAGAATGATCGTACAGGTGCACAGCTTCAACATGTTCACATCAAACATCAGAATGATCGTACAGGTGAGCAGCTTCAACATGTTCACATCAAACATCAGAATGATCGTACAGGTGAGCAGGTTCAACATGTTCACCTCAAACATCAGAATGGGGGGGAGGATGTGATCTCAGTGACTCTGAGCGTGGCGTAGCTGTTGGTGAGACGGGCTGCTTTGAGTATTTCTGAAACTGCTGATCTCTTGGGATTTTCACACACAACAGTCTCTAGAGGTTTTACAGAATGGTGCGAAAAATAATTATCCAGTGAGCAGCGGTTCTGTGGACGGAGACGCCTTGTTGATGAGAGGTCAGAGAAGAATGGCCAGACTGGTTGGAGCTGACAGAAAGGCTTCAGTAAGTCAGATAACCTTTTCACAACTGTGGTGAGCAGAAAAGCATCTCAGAAAGCAATACGTCAAACGTCACTTAGCCGGTGGACGCTGAGTTGAAAGCTGATATACCTGATATACTATTATTTTATTACTTGCGTGTTTTTAAACTGGGTATCTTTAAGTGTTGTGTGTTATATGTTGATGATAAAGTGGTGAATAACCTAGAAATACATTTCAAAATATAGTCAATCCTAAACTCTTCCAACACGAATGAAGTCTAAAATATTGCTAATTAAAATGAGCCGATATCAAAGTCTGAATTCATGTTGTTACAGTGACAGCCTCCAGGATCACTACCGCTGCTGCCGTCGCCATGCAACCTCCACACAAACCAGCAATGTGTCATGAGCTCGCAGCTCAGCAGGAGGGACAGGGGACTGCCACTTTTCACTGAATATAAATATGACAGTTTGCATATCCGCATACATTTTTATGAAATGCAATTTGGCATAACTTTTTTTCAAAAGTGCAGCATGGCGGAATCAATTTGGACTGTTTTCTACTTTTCCTTATTTGAGAGGTGTTGCACAAAATAAAATCCCCCTGTTTGGTGTGCATATAAGACCAGGCAACAATGTGTTGCTATTGTTCACAGGGCCGTAACCAGGGTTCCGAAATAGGGGAGGTCCAGCAAGGGGAGGTTTTTTCCCCCCCCTTTTTTAGCCATATTTAGAGTAATATATCATTTTAAATCAACATTAGGATTATACTGTTGTGATGTCATTATTCAGTATATTCTCTTTCATGTCACCACCTGCTCAGCTCTCCTGTCAACATAATTGTAACTAACAAACACAAACTGTTTTAGCCAAATTCATATCAAAATGACACCTACAAACACAGGTACACAACCCAAGCCGTACACAACACACAAAGTCATCATCGATAATAAAAAAAACATACAGAGGGACATTTATTTATTCCTGATAGGAACGATTGAAAAATAAAATAAAATATATTATGTTGTTTTTAACTTTACACCACCTCTTTTTGTTACTTATTGGGTCATGAAACTGAAACCATGCATATAGCCACCTGCATACCTGACTTCGGGAGCTTGGCAATTGGCATCATGCATGATTACAATGAGATGCACCCACTTTAAACCTGAATAAAGTAATAAAACCACTAGTAAACCAGTAGGCGGCGCCTGGCCTGCTGTTCAGTGAGTGGCCTGGCCTGGCCTGGCCTGCAAAAAAAAAAAAAAAAAAAAAATTTTTTTTTTTTTTTTTGCAGGCTGAAATATTAGGGGAGGTCCGGACCTCCCCGTGCTCATAGCTAGTTACGGCCATGATTGTTCAGTTTAGTTAATTCATTACAATCCAGTTTTCTCTCTGTGGGTTGATCCTGTGTAAATCATAAAAATCAAATGTTGTCCTGCAGATCCACAGTATAAAACTTATATTTTGATTGTATGTTAGTCCTCACTGTGAATAGCCAGTAAATTAAGCTATTTGTCCAAGCGAGCGGATGCTTTTGATAGCATTTTGTCAGTCCGTGTCTGTAAAAATAATGATTAAATAAAATAAAATCTGCTTTTTATTAGAATGAGAATCATCACAGCTTTAAGTGCATTATTTTCCCTCAATGAAGGAATGCGATGCCTATGGGCATATGGAAATTTCAAGCACTATTAAATATTGAATATCTAAAAAGTACCCTAAGGAGACTGTCTTCATAGTGTGAAATTATGAGAAACCAGTGAAACAATTACATCGAATTGTCTCTTGGGAAAAAGTTGTTAGCGATAGTTTGAAAATTTCATTCGAGATACAGCTCACATTACATGTACTGTACTGTAAGATGATCTGTGCTCCTCTTAAAAAGTAGACTAAACAGGGGAAACGTAATGGCTCATTTAGCAATTAGCACATCCATTTCTGAAAGTAAAATCCACAATTGGCCTATAGTTCTCTAGATAGTGCTCGCCTGCCTCGCTCGCACTAACTGCTTATTTTTGAAGGAGTAGGTCTAGAAAGTATCCGGTCTGTAGGCCTACGCGTACACTTCCGGTCTGGTCATGTCACGTCCACGTTGACGCCGCGGAGTCACATTTCCGAGGAGCTGCACGTCGACCCTCTGCCGAGCTGTGCCGATAGGCCGGCTGGCCAGCTGTGGCGCACCCCTCAGCGCAGTCGGCGCTGGTGATTTCGCGTAAGCATAAATCCGATTTAAGGTGTGGTGTGAAATGCAGTGCGGCCCTGACTGAATTGGCACTGAGACCTCCCCTATGCCTGCCCCCCCTTCCCCACACAAGCAGCTGCTAATCTCATTCACATTTAAATAAATAAAAAGACCCCCACCCCCCGATACTCTCCCGCGCCCCGCATCAGACACTTTGATCATCTCGTTATGCTCTTCAGCCGCTGATGGCCTCCGTCTCATCCGGTCCTCCACACTTCCCAGCATGCACCTGTCACAGGTATGCGTTGATTGCTGCCAATTGTCCTGGAGGGTGACAGATATGGAGTGCTTCCTATCCCTCCAGGAAGTGAGGGAATAGAGCAAACATGCAAGCAGCCACTCCCTGCCTTGACAGCCAACTGCCACACTGTCACCGTGGTTCCGGAGCTGGTGCCACTGCAGCTGTAAGTGAAACACGAGCGCTTAGAGCCTGGATGGAGATGTAGGCCTAAAATAACGTCAACTCACCGCCCGGCAAGCGCCAGGCACCACATTTTCACAATACGATGTGATAAATTCACACTGAACAGCTTTGGTAAAATGGTTTTAAACTGATATCAGAAATATATTTAGCGATGTGAGCACTCAAGGAGTGGGTGCCCGACTGCCCGTCCGCATGTCCTCGAGTGCCCACCGCCCGGGTGGGGTCGTCAAAAAGGGCCTTTCTGTGTTGAGTTTGCATGTTCTCCCCGTGCGTCCCGGGGGTTTCCTTCATATAGGAACCCCTCACCAAAACATGCAATATCCTGGTCGCTGAAGTGGTGCCTCCTCTGGTCATTCGGGGTGCCTGTTCGGAGGGAGGGGAACTCGTTGGAATAGCGTGATCCTCCCACGTGCTATGTCCTACCGGTGAAGCTTCTCCTGTCAGGTGAAAAGAAGCAACTGGCTACTGCCCATGTCTCGGAGGAAGCATGGAGCCTGTTTCGGCTCTCCCCAGATCGGCAGAGGGTGGAGCAGCAACCAGGATAAATAAATTAAAAATTTGCACTAATGGGGGATAAAAATGGGATAAAGAAATCGGGGGGGGAAAAGAAGAAATATATTTAAAGGCTCGCTTTGTATATTTGTGTATTGTGTGAATTTAGTTGGCGACCGACCGGGCGTTTTGATACTTTCACGAGATAGACCATCCTTTATAATCAAAGAGACAAGGGCAATATGGGACTTTTTAGTCCTGATTCCACAAAACCAATTCAGGTAGCAGCTATGGACGACTACGGACATGATCTCAACTTTCATTTTGGTATTTGCTATATTCATACAGGATCTCAGTGTTGCTGCAGGCTGTATCTACATGTTTGTAGGGTGTGAGTGACTCATAAGCTCTGCACCGGTTATGATAGCCATATTGAGACATTTGATGGTGTATAAAGAAAATGAACTCCTGGTATGAAAGCACACTTTTCTTCCACTCTGGAGCCTACTTGCAGTGCTACACTTTCAATTTCTCTCTCAGTTTAGTCCTTACTTAGTCCACATGTGAGGAAGTAGCACCCTGTGGCAGACACAGCCAGTTTGAGAAGGGAAAAACTAATTTCGAGGTAAAAAAAAAAAAGTATTTCTTTACATAATTTACTTTTGTGATAGCATTGCCTGCTTACAAACTCATCAAACTTAAATCATGTAATTGTGTGTCTATATATGTTTCATTAGCGCTAATGTTTTAGCTGTTAGCTGTAAGGTAAGCTAGTTCATGGCTGTAAGAGTCTGGGTTAGTTGTAACATTGTAACAACACGCACTTCAATTGTACACAGCAGTTTCATTCGGCACTGCTTTTTCTCCCAACCGTACAACTACCGTATTCCTCCGCTAAAAGCCAGCACAGAGCACAGAGCCGCAGTTTACAAAACAGGAAGGCTTAGAAGAGAGATAAAACACTGACTTACTTTAGAGACAACAAGTCACCTGGCCTCTCTGGTCTGGGACGTTTTCCACAATTTATCCTGGGAATGGTGAAAAAGGTCTGCAGCCAGGGCACCCAGGCATTTAGACAGGAGGCGCAGCTCTCTGCCCGTTCACTCTCTGCAAAAGTTCCTCTTCTGTATTCTCTCTGGTTCATAATTGTATCCTCTTGTCACCAAGGTGAATGGCATATCATCCTCGCTATCAAAATCACTCATATTTTCGTTCGTGTATTCTATTTGTTGTGTCTTCACTAACAAACCGAGAGAGATAAAATACCTCCAAATAACTGCGGAGTAATCCAGTGCTGCGGCTCTGTGCAGGCGGAGGAATACGGTAGTTGTACGGTTGGGAGAAAAAGCAGTGCCGAATGAAACTGCTGTTTTGCGGAAAAGTAAAGCGCTGAAAATTGTCAAAATAGAGCGTGCATGTACACGGATATCGATTTGTTTAGGTGGGTGTTGTTTTAGGTGTTTTAGGTGGCTAAATTACGTTTTAGTTGTTGACCCCCCGTACTTACAGAGAAAAGGCTGGTTTGGGTGGTGCTCTGAGTGCCGGGTCTCGTTCCACAATGCGCCCAGCCTGCAGACCACTGTACCTACTTCAGTTAGTGTATCGAACTAGCTGATAGGACCCCACTTCAAACAAACCGAACTATCCCTTTAAATGTCTAAGTGTGAAAAGGCTTCACCTCGAAGAGAAATGTCATTTTCTCTTCACTTCTGCCTGTTTTAATCACCTGCTCTGCCCTACTTCACTGGTCTTAATTCACTAAAATATCAACATTTGCCAAGAGCCTCATCACCCTACTTAAATGTCTAATGGTCCATTTGACGCGGCTCCGCCCGGTTCGCTTTTTCATAGTTTTCCACCGGTCAAAAACCGGGACAACCCGGGTTGAGTCGTGCTACTTCTACTACCACCTCTGTCGAGGTTCCAGGGCTGTGGACCCGCGGTACCATACTGTGACGTGAAAACACTGCAGACGACTGATTGATCAGGCAGAATCGTGTTTACTGTGTCTCTGGATACTGTCAATGCTGGATACCAGTTTAGTGGCACTTACCGGCTCTGGTGAAATAAAATTGATCTCCTTGCTCAGCACATGACCGTTGTTTTCTATAGAGAGCCAAAGTGAATGTCACTTCCGGCCTATCTCTAGGCATCAGCTACCTTTTTGATCCCATTTGAATTGTGCCACGGGAGTACACATTTCATGTTAGTCAATGTAAAAGATAACTGCAAGTTGAGAAAGTCGCAGTTTGTGGTAAAACTGTGGGACTATATAAATCAGAAAGACTACGCACAACCAGTCACGTTTCTCCCGCCAGTCCATTGTTGTTGATGGTGTGACATACAGTATAATGTGTGACACGGGATGTAGTTCATTGATAAAACTAAACCTTACGTTTCAGTTTCAGGGCAAACGGCGACTTTCTTGACCTGCTACCCCGTGGCACAATTCAAACAGGATAAAAAAAAGCATTGTCTCTCGCCGTTCACCACCATTATATTCCTTCAGACGCTGGTGCAAGGCAGGAAGTGACGTTCACTTTGGCTCTCTATTGTTTTGAGAGAGAAGAGTCTGCAGCTCGGGGACCACTTTGTAGTTGTGTGTCATGGATGTGGCTCCGCTAGGCCGGAGCCGCGGGTTTTAGCGGAGCCACGGGTTTTCCTGGCGACTAGCTGGGCTGCTGGCTTCTCTTCTCCCTGTAGCGTAACCCCCGTCCCCCGCTATGCGGTGCGGTGCGCAGCACATAGCATGGAAATAACAACGAAGGAATATCCAATCTCCTCATTTGCTCATGTAGGTCATATAGAGGCACCACTATTTCATAACCAGGGCGGAGGGCAGATATGCGGTCGCTATGACGACCAGTTGTGGGCGGGGGTGGGTGGAGGTGAGTAAACCTGAGGTGGAAGCTGACAGTGTATCAGGTCGAGATGAGCTGCAGTACCATAAGTGTGAAAAGGCTTCACCTCGAAGAGGGGGGCGTTAAGTAAATGTCCATTTGTTTTTAATTGTATCTGTTTGTTTTTAGTTGTGTCTGTTTATCTTTTTTATAAGAGTTGAATAATAAAAAGATAAATACAAAATAATAAAACAAGGAATAACCATTCCTTGTTTTATTATTTTGTATTTATCTTTTTATTATTCAACTCTTATTTATTTAACTAGGCATCTCGCGCGCTGCGTGGGCTCGCAGCCTCGCCCGCCTTGCAGCTCGAATACACAGCTCGGCTGTTGTGTGGTCTCACCTGCTCTATTGGCGCACGCGCAATGTCTCCCTCTCTCTCCCTCAGTCTCCCTCTCTCTCTCTGTCTCTCTCCCCCTCTCTCTCGCTCAATCTTTCCCCCCTCTCTCTCCTCTCTCTCCCTCGCCTCTCCCTCAGTCTCTCGCTCCCTCTCCCTCAGTCTCTCACCCCCTCTCTCTCCCCCTCTCCCTCTCCCTCAGTCGCTCTCATCTCCCTCTTTCTCTCCCTCAGTGTCTTTCCCCCTCTCTCGCCCTCTCCCTCAGTTGCTCGTGTGTGTGTGTGTGTGTGTGTCACTGATGATGTCATCAGTGGTGTCACAATGCCTATGTATGACATCACTGATGACATCATTGATGACATCATCACTGAACTATAGCCTTGTGTGTGAGTGGATTTATGACATCACTGATGATGTCATCAGTGGGACAGAGAAACAGACAGAGCCCGAGCTCCCTTTTATATACTGATGATGATGATGACTGATGATTGCGGTAGTTGTACATCACTGTCTCTTTGGGTTTCATTGCATATGAAACACTTTGTAAACATAGATTTTAGAAAAGTCAAATATAGCATACACAAAACTTGTTGTTGTTGTTGTTGTTGTTGTTGTTGTTGTTGTTGTTGTTGTTGTAATTTGCATTATAGCACTTGCTGAGACTCCGTAGAGCCATGGAGTGTTGCCACCGGCTATTTGGCAAAAGTATGAAAGTCAATATTGAAAGCAGTAAAACTCTAGTCATCAATAAATACCCTCCTTTACTACTTGCCAAAGAAAATATTGTATATTTGACTAAGCAATCATCACCAAACCATAACGAATGAGACCCAATGGCATGAATAGTAGTGATAGTACAAGCATAACAATGATGGATAGTGATGCACAATCAAGAGCTGCAGACAGATGTTCATCACATAAGCCTTAGGTTTCCACTAGCTTTTGATTGATGGTGTTATGTAAAGTAAACAAACACGTCTGGTCCTAACCTCCTGCTATCATCTGTAGTACCACTGTTCAATATTCTCTCAGATGAATCCTAGGAGTCATCAGAACAACAATAACAACTGCTGGATAAGAAAGCTCTCTGGAGACATTAAAAATGTAACCTCTTAAAATGCTGATGTTGAAACAGAGGCATCCACCAACTGCACCCCAGACAAATGCATCGACCAAAAATCATAAACCATGCCATACATATCAAAAGGTTTGCAGAAATGTTCAAACACATTGGAGCATGGAGTCAGCGCTCTGACAGCGCAACAGTGCCCCCTTCTGACATTGAGACGTTCTGTCCTTTTGTGTGAATCTGTGGCTGAAGATGTGGAACTGCTCCTCTGTGCACTCATGAAATTTGCATTCATGAATCCATACTAAATAGGCTACGTCATAAAAAAATATGAATAGAACAGATCAAATTCAGACTGTTCATTTGCTCATGTTCCAGCATGTTGGTGAAATGGCAGCTAGTTCAACCCCAATTAAATGATCTATATGGTTAATATTTAGTTAGTGATTTATAGCCCTACTGCAATACAGCACCTGATGTCGGTTGTGATTCATCCCACATCACAAGACTATTGATGTCTTTTGTTAAGAGATATCTACCAGTCCTTAATCCCTACCTAAATGCGTCTATACAAGAATGACTCGTTTACTAACTCAGTTCAACATTCAGGCCTTGAGCCATAGTGTAAAGAAAATCAATTTCACCCACACACCTCAGGTAATATCACAGACATCTGCGTAGTATTCCTGTCTCAGTGTAATGATAGCCTACAGTAGAAACAAAGTGATGCAGGGTGACAGGAGGGCGATGCTACACTGGTAAACTACAGGGTCTGACATCAATTACTGACGTGGAACTGAAATGCCACTGAAATGCATAATGTTGTTTGTTGATGCATAACATTTATGTTGTAGGCTGCATAAAGGGCATATGACTGAACTTTCACTCAATATCAGTCATTTCGTCTCTATGTATTGTAGGCTATGTAATCCTAATCAACATTTCTCTAAAAATAGTCACAATTACTCTAGCCTGTACTCTGCATCTAATGTTCATCTTTTCTTCTGACATTTTTTATCATGTGTAGCTATCACTCAGACATTTTGGGCTATTCGTCGAATAGTGTAACCTTAAGGCAGCTGGATTTGCACAAGATCATGAGATCAGATCACACGACAAAACCATTTGGCAGCGTCGGGTTACGAATAATGTTGACATTATTGACAAATTTAATTCATCCTCCTTTTACCTTCTGTTAGGGTTAAGTGTTTTGCTCAAGGGTACTTGAACACACAGTATATTGCCTCTATTTTGGAAATTTGTCCATCCAAATTTCCATAGGCATTGGAGAAAGTCATTGTGAAAAGTCATTCCTTACAGCCAAACTGAATTAAACATGATTATATCTGATATCTGGGAGGCAGATTGTACTGCAGGTATCCTTAGACTAAGGAGTTTAGCATTTCATCATGTCCGTGGTGCAGAGCAGTGGGGAGATATCATCGTTGAGATCTGGCAGCGGGAAGCCAAGTAATTGGAGAATTTCCCTCGTCTCTCATGCACACTCAGCTATTGAGCCCAGCGTGTCCTGCTATCAGCGCTGGCAATCAACGCTTGCTTGATTAGAAGAACAAGGGGCTCCTCCAGTGGACAAAAAGGTGCAGAAATTAATCATCTCTCTCAAGGAGGGAAAACAGTGAGGAGCTTTGGTCCGTCCGCTTGGCCCTACAGAACAAAACCCGGCCCGGAGACAGATAGGATCTTCTGGAAAAACAACCGGCCCCAATCTCCAACCAGATTGTGCTCAGACTGCAGAGTCGGGTCAGGGATTGCTTCAAATCCGTATTTTTTTTTATCTTAGACCTAGTGATGCAGGGCCTATATATCCTTGCATCCCTCACTTTTCACAAACAGAATGCCATTTAAAAATAGCAAAGAATTTAACTCTGTGTGTTCCTTATGGCAGAGGTGGCCTAAAAGTTAGAGAAGCGAGCTTGTGACCGAAAGGTCGTCGGTCCAATTCCCCAGACCGGCAGAATAAATCTGGGTGGGGAAAGTGAAAACGCAGCGCTTGCCCCTCCCTCATTACCACCCCTGAGGTGCCCTTGAACAAGGCTCTAAGCCCCAACTGCTCCAGTGGAGCTGCTCAGTGGCCAGCAGTCAGACTGGTACTGGTCAGCTTGTATGAATGAGTGTGAATGTGAACAGGGCACTCCTGAAAAAGAGAGCAATTGCCCTCATTGTGAGAGTCCACCTGGTAAAAAATAAAGGTAAAAAAAACAAACAGCTGGGACAATTGTAGTCATTAGTGTACTACAGTATTCATATCCAAACCTCATGGTCTTGGTGTAGGCCTACATGCTCCAGTAAAAATGTAATATACACTGCCCTCCAGAGGTGGGGGACTCGAGTCATATTAGGACTTGAGAGATCTTGACTAACATTGATAAAAGACTCAACTTGCCTTTGACTTGGTATTCATGACGTGAGACTTGACTTACGACTTGAGACAGGTGACTCGAAAGGACTTCTTTTAATATGCATTTTTCTAGATATTGAGAAATTACGTTTGTTTTTGTTTTTAAAACATGATTGGGTGATTTTTCTGTGCAATGCTTACAAAACTGGCAACCTACCATGATGCCGTGGCAGACCAACAGAGGTCGAGGCCAACAGAGGAGGCAGCTATCATGGAGGGGTGAGGTCTATTCCAAAAATCTGGATTCAAGGATTATGTTGATGATGACATTAGCGAGAAGAGAACAGTGTTGGGCTATGCAAGATCTGCAACTCAAAAATCAGTGACACAACATCCAACCTCATCTGTCAGACCGTCACTACAAAACCCACAAAGAAAGGTATATAGGCTACTGAATGTCTTTTAGCTAACACAGTCCGGGACGTTCCTGGGCGTCAACCTTGCAGCACTGAGCAGGTGTGTGCAGCTGCAACCAAAACCACTGCTGAATCGTTGGTAGGCCTACTGTATGTCAGTTGCCTGGTCCTCATTCATTTTCAATGAGAGGTAACAGATGTTTAGATTTGTCTTAAATGTCTAGTCTAGCAAACACATTTCAAGCATTTAACCAGTAGCCTAGAGCTCAAAATGGTTTTAAGAGAATGAAAAACACAGTCAGACAATCAGGTATGTCCTAAACTTAAATGTTTTATTGTATGTCACTAAAAATGTTTACTCCTCGCTGTTAACACAGGTGCAAGATACATTGGTGCAGCCTGTGGGCAAGTACAAGCAAGGAGAGGTGAAGGTGTGAGTGTTCAGAGTATAGTTATGTTGAGTTTAGTTGTAGCTATAGGTGGCAGAGTGTCAGGTCCACTCCAGGGTTACATAGTTGAGGTCGCGCTGAGTTTGTGCACAGCTTGGGGTGAGAAAACGCTGCTCCCGTGCCAGCTCGACTTTGGTGAACCTATAGTGTGACAAACAATCGGTGTCCCGGGCCGGCGGGGTCAGGGACAATCTTCCCCGAGTGTCTGCCAGGCCCAGGAGGAGTGCGGCTTCCGCATTGGTCGGCACATTGCAGCAGGTGACCCTCTCTGCAGAGCGGTTGACTCGTTGCAACTTGCCCTTGGGGTTGTGTTCCAGATGAGGATGTCGGGATGCTCCCAGTGACAAGCCGGCAGAACAGATTTAGCTGGTGAGACACTTGTGATGGCAAGAGGCTCTGGTGGTTGATGTCTTTCAGTATGAGCAAACTTAGGTATCTCTCTACATCAGTTACACAAGGTATTGCTCTTGTCTATAAAGTTATTATAGCACAGGTGGCAAAAATATTGATATGACTGAGCAATCAGCAAGCCAGTCATGGCAGTGAAACATGGCAATCACATCATGATGAATGCCAAGCTCATTAGGAATCGTGGACAGGACAAATGCAGTGCTAACCTGCTGTATCAAAGCCAACTGCATTACAGAAAAATCCTAGACATTTCTATTTTGATAGAATGCTAATCCGTGTGGTTTCAATGTCTTCAGCAGGAGTCTTACAGTGTGTCCAGTCACTTTCTGATATAGCCTGGACACCCATACATTTGGTACCACATCACACATTTAGGAGGATTGTGCATTTAAAACCATTGAAACCACCCCAAAATAAAACTCAAGTCTGAGAAAGATAAGTAGCCCATTTCTCCCTATTTTACCTCATGTTGGCGCAATTTAAACCTATTGTGAGCTCAAAAGATAATTTCCAACTTCCTTTCCTTTAATTGTTATTCAGTTTCTCATTTCTCTTTGATCTGACTCAGTTCTTAATGGAATTTCTTCATATTTGGCTGAAATGTCCAACTTGGACTCAAGGATGAACTGATTAGATTTTGGTGGCCAAAGGTCAAATTTCAAGGTCAGTGATTTTATAATTGGCTCAAAGTCAGTTATTAAGTTTACTGTTAGCTCAAATATTATTTCCGGTTTCAATATTTAATAGAATGATCTTAGTGAACATCTAAGATTTGCATAGCTACTTAAATACTTTTTATGCCTCTGCCGGCGATAGCTGTGGCCGGAGGAATTATGTTTTGGGTTGACCGTCCGTCTGTCCGATGTTCGTTAACGCAATATCTCAGGAACGCTTTGACAGAATTTCTTCAAATTTGGCTCGAGCGTCCACTTGGACTCAAGGATGAACTGATCAGAATCAGAATCAGAATCAGAAAGACTTTAATGATCCCCGGGGGGAAATTAAGACAAGTTACAGTAGCTCGCTCACAGAACACACATAGCATAAAATAAACCGTAGTAAATGCAATATTAAGCAAATAAGCAGAAAAACACAACTTAGCATAGAATAACTAGTAAATGCGATAGAAGCAAAAAATAAGTAGAATGTCTAAGTAGCAAAATACAAAATACGTAGAGTAAGTATACATTCCGTGTCAATTATCATTATTGCACGTGACATATTGCACATATTGCACATATTGCACGTGATTTATATTAAGTCGGCTTGCCCTATACGTTACACGTGGCTCAGCCAGGCACAGTTAACCTATCGGCTGGCTCAGTCTCAGGGAGACTGAGCGTCTCCGAGGTGCTCTTTTAAGAGAGGCATTAAATAGACCAATGGCCACAGGCAGGAATGATTTCCTGTGCCTCTCCGTATTGCATCTAGGTGGAATCAGTCTCTCACTGAACGTACTCCTGTGTTTGACTAGCACGCCGTGGAGTGGGTGCGAGTCATTGTTCATGATGGAGCGTAGCCTGGACAACGTTCTCTTCTCTGACACGGCAGTCAGAGAGCCCAGACCCAGCCCCACAATGTCCCTGGCCTTACGGATCAGTTTGTTGAGTCTGTTGGCATCCGCTGCCTTCAGCCTGCTGCCCCAGCACACAATAGCATACAGGAAGGCACTAGCCACTACCGACTCATAGACCATCCTCAGCATGGTCCGGCAGACATTGAAGGACCTCAGCCGTCTCAGAAAGTAGAGACGGCTTTGCCCCTTCTTGTAGAGTGCATCAGAGTTCTAGTTTATTGTCAATGTACACTCCAAGGTACTTGTAATCCTCCACTATGTCAACACTGACCCCATGGATTGAGACAGGGGTCACCGGAGCCTTGACCCTCCTCAGGTCCACCACCAGCTCCTTTGTCTTTGACACGTTGAGCTGCAGGTGGTTCAGCTCACACCATGTGACAAAGTTGGCCACCACATCCCTGATTAGATTTTACTGGTCAAAGGTCAACGTTTAAGGTCACTGTGATCTCACGACTGCCCGTTTCATGCTCGTTAATGCGATATCTCAGGAACTCCTGACGGAATTTCTTCAAATTTGTCTCAAACGTCCACTTGGACTCAAGGATGGAATGATTAGATATTGGTGGTCAAAGTTCAAGGTCACTGTGACCACATGTCCATTGTCCACCTGTTCCATCCATCAAGGAAGGGGCCATAGCTAGGGATAGGAAGGTCGTAGAGAGGCGGGATTCGAGGGCTGGGGAGGGTGGCTAGTGGGTGTGGGTGGTGTGAGGGGGCGTGGTCAGGAAGTAGCGGGGCTAGGGAAAATGGGCCATAGCTAGGGATAGGAAGGTCGTAGAGAGTTGGGATTTGAGGGGTGGGTGATGTCACAGTGAAGTTGACCTTTGAACTTTTGGATATAAAATGTCATCACATCATCATTTTATCGTATTAGACATTTGTGTGAAATGTTGTCACAGTTAGCATATGAATTCCTGGGTTATGGCCAAAAACGTGTTTTGAGAGGTCACAGTGACCTTGACCACCAAATTCTAATCCGTTCATCCTTGTCCAAGTGGACATTTGTGCAAAATTTGAAGAAATTCCCTGAAGGCGTTCCTGAGATATCGCGTTCACGAGAATCGGATGGACGTGAGGTCACAGTGACCTTGAACTTTGACCTTTGACCATCAAAATCAGTTCATCCTTGAGTCCAAGTGGACATTTGCACCAAATTTGACAACATTTCCTAAATGTGTTCCTGAGACATTGCATTCACGAGATGGGACATGCAGACGGACGGACGGGCAGACAGACAACCCGAAAACAGAATGCTTCCGGCCACAGCTGTGGTCAGCGGAGGTATAAGGCTGCATTCACACAGAATCCAGCCCTCTGCATTGGCCCGCCATGCTCCATTCATTGTTAATGGAGGAGGTGCATCAGGCTAGGCAGTGGGTGCAGCAGCGGTCACACAGCGAGGAAGTACAGGGCGTTCCTACTTTGGGGGGATGCAATCCGATGTCACACTGCAGCTGCTGGTCAATCACATTGACGACGCCCATACACCACACACCCACAGCTCTGCTGTGTCTGTTTCACTATCTCTTCTCTTCTCTTCACTCTCTCTCTCAAAAGTTGCGGCTGTACAGTATCTGTAAGTTCTTCACAATAAGTTTGACAATGGAAAGCTAGCCTTTTTATATGAATCAGCACTCAGCAGGAAATGTTTCAAATGACACTCTGATATACAGTCTTGTTCGCAGTTCACTCGCATGCTTAGTTTGAGGGGGTGAAGTGAGACACTCCCACATCTACGTAGTGCAGCCGCACTACACACAGCGGTCTCTGCGGAGCGCTGTAAGCTGTCTGAATGGCCCCTAAAACACACCTATGTTTTTTGTGGCATTTTATCCAATCCTATTCAGCGAAGCAAAGCAACATGTTACTTTTTTTTCCTATCCAATGAACAGCAAGATATTGCCAGATCCATAATTGTATTATTTAATTTGAAATGGCCAAACACTGGAATCGTGGAAACCAATTAGACTGGCTAAACAGTCATCTCCCTTTAATCCTATTGATAGACTTTCTCAATGCTCACAGAATACATTGGATGCTATTATGTCTCACTCCAAAGAGATTTGGATGCATAAAATGTATAAATTATGACACTGTAAAGAATGCTATTCCTCGTTATGGCATAATCCTGAGGTGAGCATGGGGAAAACACTGGTATATTGGAAGCAGTGGCATCACATTGGGATTTGTAATATTTGTGACTTATATGTTAAGGTGTAATACAGCATGTTATTCTGACATATAGTGGAAAAACACAAGCTTAAGGGGATAGCCATTCACCACGAAAATGTGTCATTATTTGTTGTCACTCACACACACACACACACACACACACACACACACACACACACACACACACACACACACACACACACACACACACACACACACAGACACAGAGAGAGAGAGAGAGAGGGAGAGAGAGAATTTAAGCTCAATGTAACAACCAACATAAAAATTTGAAAAATGGACTTCCTGAATGCACATATATAGCCTAATTAAATTGCAGAATAAGAAAGGGCACCATCTGTTGCTTCGTCTCATCCATTAGAGGATTAGGTTAGAGAAGCCAAACAAACTTCTTGGCAGTAGGCCTATGTATGAATACTTGGCAATAGAGCCATCTATTTGATCTAAGATTGTGCCTTTAATGTGTCAATAGAAAGTTAAGCCAATTTGCCAAGGAAGACCTTATAAATAAAAACATACCCACTGGTGTTTTTATTTACTGCATCCGACAGTTCAAGTCGGAAGTTTACATACTTAGATGAAGTCATTCAAACTCATTTTTAACCACAAGTCGGTTAGGACATCTACTTTGTGCATGACACAAGTACATTTTTCCAACAATTGTTGACTGTCCCAGAGGTTCAAAGAATCACTGAATTGTGAGTGAGGAACATTCTTCAGACCAAGTAGGCCACTCAAAGCACACAGCACACTACCATTGAGGCAACAATGTTTTCAAAAGGAGACACCGATTGTGAACTGGCTGTCTGATGTATGAATACAGGAATGACTTGCAAATCATGAGGATCCAGCTGAAGGCAATGAGTAGTGAAACTATTAAAAGGGTAAGAATCCAGTCCTGTAGTTACTGCAACAGTCACATACTGTACATATAGCTACATCTTTTATGGCAACTTCATGACAGAACAGAGAAGCCACAACAGCAACAGAGTGCCAATTAATGTGAATTTCTGTGCAGGGGGAGAGCTGCCGTGACAGCAACATCCCGGCTAATTAGAATTCCATTTCGACCTATTCAGGTGCCTTACTTTGGGGCTCGATTCACAGGGGGGTGAAATGACGAGCTGTTACGCTATGTTCCATTCCATTCCAAAGCCAGAAACTCTCAGCTGGTGGTACGCAATTACAACCTGATCCAGCTCAGAAAAAAACAGCAGGGACAAAAACATGGACACAAACATGCATGACTTTCTTTGCCCAGCATAAAATATTGTCACCAACACAACAGCTGTCAAATTGTCTTTAGCAATATTAGCTCACTAGTTAGCAAAAAACATAAGCAACCATCAGTATCACCAAGCAACCTTACAATTTCTAATGTGTATGTTTTGATGGATTTAAGATCATGCAATGTGGGAACCCAGAGTCGATCAGTCTGATGACTAAAGACTCTGGGACAGAGAGGCGATATTTTGAGGTTCTGGTGTAGAGCGGATATCCGTGCCAAGCCTTCTGCTTGTGCTACGGTCATTGTTCACAGTCCGATGGATGCGGGAATGGAGTTGGAGTTGATGAATAGAATAGGTGTTTTAGGTCCAGACATTTCAACTCATCACTTTGAACAGATAACTGCGA
The DNA here is from genome assembly GCF_964638095.1 of Poromitra crassiceps. Lineage (NCBI taxonomy): Eukaryota > Metazoa > Chordata > Actinopteri > Beryciformes > Melamphaidae > Poromitra > Poromitra crassiceps. The sequence goes on from NC_139629.1 coordinate 9,940,811, forward strand.
GATGTCGGATTGTAAACAATGTAATTATGTATATATTGTATTGGACTGTACTTGCAATGTTGTGATTGTCTTTATGTTGTTTTATCAAGTTCCTCATATGTAATCTTACATAGCCTACTGTGGCAATAAAAGTGATTCTGATTCTGAACAAAAAACATTTTATTTTTATTTATTTTTGGTCCGAGTGAAATGTTATATGATCTCTCATGATTGATGATTCTAAATGTTACTGAATCTCCATTTTTTCTAAGCGTTTCACTTAACGTCTATGGAAACATGAATGGCGGATGAAATCCCTTGGTGTGGATGCTGAAGAGGGCGTGGCTTTGGCACGCTTGCATTTTATCTGGTAGAAAGTCGGAATTCCCCACTTTACAACATCTCTGTAACGCAGCATTAGAATGAGAGAAAAACAGACATTTCTGAGCTTTAAAGTTTATTTTTTCCAATACATACATATTATTAAGGATGTACAATTCCTCCTGGATGTGCAGAGTTGGCTCATAGCAGCAGACAACAACTGGAACAAATAAGAGTGTACAGAGTTCCGCCCATGGGGCAGATCAAACAGGTGAAAATGTTTGGCTGATTAGCGACAGACTCATTTACAGCAACACCGGAGCCGGGTTGACCCTCACTTCAGCCAGATGTTTTCTGGTTGACTCTCACTTCAGCCAGATGTTTTTGTCTCCCACGTCTGCATTGTAGCCATGTGCGTACTTCTTACCAGGGAGCTGCAGAGAGAAGACACACTGAAGTCAACTGAAGGAACACGACCGTGAACCTGAGAAGCAAACCGCTCATGCCCACTCGGGGAGTTATCAGGGCGATTAGATTAATGTAATTTTTTCACATTCAAATATTCTATTGAGGTTTTGCACGAATGTTCTAATGTCTGACGTAACATTGTCATGATGATAATAATCAGGGTTGCCACACCTTCTTCAACATCAAATTCAAGGACTTTCAAGGCCAAATTCCCCAAATTCAAGGGACCAACACGGCAAGGATAATTATGGCTATATACTGTAACTGAGAATTTTATAATGAGAAGTAGCAGGCTTTACAGAAGCTCACAGACAACAATGAAAAAGAGAGGCTTGAATGTGTGAACACTTCTCAGCTGTGCTGTTAGTTGCAATTGCAAATGACAGAAATCCACCGACTAACGCTTGTTAGAAAAAACTTTTTTTTCACTTGTCAAGAGCTGGAAGCGGAGCGAAGGCGGCCACTTTGTAATTCTCTATGCAGGAAAACCCCCAAATTCAAGCACTTTCAATAACCCATGTCTATTTTCAAAAATGTTTTAATGCCTTGATTTTATTTTTTTAAATTCACGACATTTAAAAAAATAAGGACCCGTGGGAACCCTAAATAATAATAATAATAATAATACATTTGAATACATTTAATGAATATAGCTGCAGTGAAAATTGCACAGAACAAAATCTTGTACTAGGATGGATCTCTGGTCTTCTCAATCAACCATTCATGTTCATGAAGCTCTAGTAGTTTGTTCATTCACAATATGCTGGCAATGGGAACAATTCAAGATTAACATAATCACACAAGCCACACACAGAAGCATACTGCAAAGTGCAAAGTGCACTAAACTGATTTGGATTCGAATGCTGCTTTTTAAATATGACGGTCAGCATTATGAACGACGATTCAAATGTCCGAACTATTCGGTACAGCCCTAGCAATTGGCATATCTCAGTTTAGAATTAAATGATACAAGGCCATCAGGACTGAACAGTGGAAACTACAGGGAAGCTAAAAACTTGAGGAATAAAACGCAAATTCAGAATTGATAATATACGTATCCACATACATTCACAAATATTGGGATGGGAGCTAATGTTGCTCGTCTACTGAACTAACATTGATGAATAATTAAATAGAGATTACAATCTCTAAGGGGTCAAGTTTTACCTCAATGTCTCAATACTTGCACTATGGACCAAATATCTACGGTCAAGCAATACATGTGGAGTAGATGACGCCAATACGTAGGTACTCTCTGAATCCAAAGGACACTTGGGCTGGCTTTTGAAAGATATCTGATTGAAGAATCCCGGCCTTTTCCCTTAAGCTTTGAAGAAGGAGCCACTCAAGACTCATCCATCCTTGGGTTTGGGATGACAGTCAAGACTAATGTTATAGCAAAGTGCTTGTGTCACTAGGGGCGACATTGCAGTCCATCACTACCGAGCCCTTGGCAAACAGCATGTTATGAGTTACTGCTAATGTGAAGCCACATCAGTGACAGAGAGATAGACAGCCGGGCTGCTCTCTGTCACTGACACTTTGTCATGCCATTAGTCCTGGCATTTGGGCAACAAAAACCTGAGTTAAATCCTGTGCCTTTTTTACTGCATGGTGACCTTCACACCCAGTTTACAATTAGACTGACAATAATCAGCAAAATATAACATGACTGCCAAATATCAGTCATGATTGTAAAAGTGATGAGGGCTTGTGACGAGAACAATGAAGCTCATTGATTCTGCTTGGGCTTTTTGCAAAAGTCTATTTTATTGTAGTGTGGCTTTTGATTGAATGTAGGTATCCAATCAAGATTCTGATTTTCTATTGCATCATACACAGGACACCCAGACTCAGCATCTACGGATTTGTATCGTTTTGTATTTTCCCGATACTGGCGTTAAAACAATTTTAATTCAAAGAGGATTTCAAGTGGGGCGCTCCAAACGATAATGTTAGTGAAGGTGCGGGTGGGCGCGGGTTTCGGAGCACTTGAGGGCGGATCTTTCACTGAGCAGCTCTGGGATGGCACCGCAATGAGGCACCTAAATGTGCGTTGCAATTCGGTCCGGTGAGTACCAGTTGCAGAGGTACCAGGTTTCGGTATGCATTATCCAACCCGATCAGAATCCCACCCTCCTCCTTCCAAAGATTGCACTTTTGTCAACACCAAAGCCACAGAGAGGAATTCCGAAAGCACAAGCCGCCGCGTAACACATTTGCAAAAACCCACGCGCCCGCTGTCTTCACTGCCATTCCGGCAAGGCACAAAATGTCAGGTCGGAGTCTCCTGTTGCATTTTACGCAGCCTGATTTTTTCAGCAGGGGGAGAATAAACTAGTCAATAAACAGAAAATGTCAGACCCGAATGTTTCCTGCAAGACTAATGATACCGGGGGCCTCGCGGAGTATTCTGCTTCTGGCATTTGCCTGCTTCTGACTTGCAAAGTCATTCAATATTTCAGCAGAGAGAAAATGAGTTGCGCTGGAAACAGTGGCAGTCGCAACCGATGAGCAGTGAAGCTCACGCTGGAGAGGGCGCAGGAATGTCGCTATTCATTATAAGCAGAACACAGGAAACCGCGCAAGAGAGAGTATGGTATAGAGGGAGAAGTGATCCTTGTGTGGTGGTATATCATTCATGACCCCGGTTCTCTCATGTTGGATGATGCAGTGCCACCCATAAAGTCCGGGAGAGATTATCTTTTCCAACTACGTACCGATTTGTAGGCGTAGTATTTCTCGTCGTAGTCGTGAGCCCCGACGGTGACTTCTGGCAGGAACTTCGGGATGGCGGTCAGGGTCGCCACCCTCTGCTTGTCTTCCACCCTGTATGAGAGAGAGAGAGACAACCAGGCTAATTAGAAATATGAAAAACATTTTTAGGCTGAATGGCGATACACGATATATATCTCTGTATTTTCTACAAAGTGGGCTAAATGTTCAGTTGGAACTTGGTGCTTTCACAAAATATTTACACAATAATCATCAGTAATGTGGATATAATGACTAATTGGGTAAAGGCAAATAATAGAACAGTCCGTTAAATTTCGAAAATTACATCGGTTACTGTAATGCAGCCTTTAAAACCAGGAAAAGACAACACTTGTGCCATATAACAATATTACGATATACAAAATCTAGGACGATATCTAGTCCATCAAGATTATTGATATAATACTGATATATTGCCCAGCCCTACATGGCAGAAAGTGAAAGATGAGCGGGGCAACGCATACATTAAGGATTCAGAAGAGATTTGCATTTTGATCACTCTGTCTGGTTCAATTCTGCTTTTGCATTTTATCCATAATAGCGAGGGAAAACAGCGACTGGCATTATGATAGATTTGTGTGCGTCTGACTTTGCATTGCAGATCTCAGGTCTGTGATTTGCATTTGAATCATGGGGTACTCACAGCATCCTCATGTGGTGGTAGGTGACATCATCCTGCTCCAGCCATGCTCCTTTTTCAAACTTCAAATACTCGATGTCTTCAGCCACCTGCCAACAGGAAAAATGTATATTATGCAATAATGGGAAATCCAATTTAGGGTCACGATAACAAACTAATAATTCTTACGCTGCGGTCACAGTTTCAGAAGTCCAGCTAGTAGCTACTATACTCTTACCCTTTCAACATCTTGTGCTTGGGTTGCATCATATGCGAGCACTTCTGCAGTTTCACTGAAAGAAAAATAACAATTTAATTTGAATTTATAATACGGAAAATAAAATAAACCAAAAATAATCCACAAACTGGTTAATGTTCAACTTTGGCAGTACCTTGGATTGTGTAGCTTCCTGGCCATGATACAACACCAAAATCGGGTGATTCTCTTGTAAATTGCAGTAAATTGTAAACAGTCGAAAAAAGGTTTGAGACAGGATTTTGACAAAGAAAATCCGGCCCATACTGCTTTTGCCTAGTTACAATTATTGGTAAACATACTATATTTTCTTCGTTCCATCAGCATAAGTTTCCTCTGACTGGATGTTGCCTGGTCTAAAGCCCAATGTCCACTGAGCTCTGTGCGGCTCCGGTAAAACTGCCGGAACAGACTCGCGCCTATGTTAAATGTTAGGTGGGCAACATACTGTATGCAGTACAGCAAAACTATGCACCCTTTCTATTTGTGCTGGATCTGCATGAGTCTGACAAGATTACATGGGTGCGGGTCTGTTCAGGCAGCTGCACGGAACTGTACTGCAGTTGGTGGACATAGGCCCTTACACTTGTTCAAACTGAAGGGTTCAATAAACAAAGAAAGCGATTCACGTAACCACAATTCAGCATAGAATAAATACAAGGATGTAAAGTAAATCATTTTTAAATTAGTCTTAAATTCATAGCTCACAGTAAAATAATTATCAAATTAAATTAAACATACAAAATGCACAAAATAAGTGATCAAAAGTCAGCATCTAAAATTTCCTAAAAAAACATTTCTCTAATCTCTTCTACTGGAGCAACAGATAACAGAGGTTTTGGGTTTTTCATCATGACTAGGAAGCTACACAACCCAATGTGCTGCCAAAGTTCAACATCAATTGAATCTTAACTTGGTCTGAGATCTCATCCACATCCTATCCATCAGTCCACTCACTCACCTGATTTTGGGCAGGAACGTCTTCTTGTAGGCCTCCTCAATACTCTTCAGATACGCCAGGGGTACATTCTGAAGATGAGGCTGGGAATAAAGAAACAGTATTTACTTCTAATCAAACCCAAATACCTGTGCCAAAAGAAGGCTTCTCTCAAATTTCCCCTGACACTTGACATGGTATCACTTTGACATTCCTGAAGAGTCCAGACAAAACTACAAAAAAGAAAGAAGGAAGACCTGAACAAAGCTATGGGAGAGAGACAAAGCTTAGAGCATGTTGACTTTGGGTAGCATGTCACTTGAGCTCATTTTGGTTGAAGCTAAAGTCAAAGTCATCTCTCCAACAGTAGCGAAAATAAACGCAAGGACTGTACTTAAAATCCTATTCGGGCTTTGGCTGCAAGTGCAGATGATTTATTAATTGACCGAGTTGGTGAAGAAGTTGGACTCGTGCATCATTGCCTCTCCAATAGACGTTCCACTGACCACTTTAAAGCATATCACATCCTCATTTGGGAGGTCAATAATGAGCTTAACAGAATTTATATTCAACAGACTTGCCATATATATATATATATATATATATATATATATACACCCCCTCTGCCAATCTGGGGAGAGCCGTAGACTAGCACCATGCTTCCTCTGACACATGCCCAGTTGCCAGCCGCTTCTTTTCACCTGACAGCGGGGAGCTTCACCGGCAGGACATAGCAAGTGGGAGGATCACGCTATTCCCACCAGTTCCCTTCCGCCCCGAACAGGTGCCCCGACCGACCAGAGGAGGCGCTAGCGCAGCGTCCAGGACACATCCACTTAATTCGGCTTCCCACCAGCAGACACAGCCAATCGTGCCTGTATGGACGCCCGACCAAGCCAGAGGTAACACGGGGGTGCGAACCTGCGACCCTTGTGTTGGTATGCAGGGAATCTACCGCTACACTACCCGGATCGTGTCCATTCATACAGTTTTTGAGATGAATAGAAAGAAAGAGGTGCCATTTATTTCATGATGTTCAAAAGACAGAAGCTTGAAGCAATCCGCTTTCAAACTAATGTGACTGAAACGTCACATAAAGAGAGTGGTGAAAACATTCAAATGAATTCACAGCAGTGTCCAAAGAATGGATTAAAAGGTGTTTGTTCAGAGCTGCAGAGTTATTGGCCAGGGCGAAAACAAAAGGCTACATAACACTGGCAGCATATGTTACTAACTCCATATCTAACTCTTAAGACACTCACTTCCAGTAAAGTTTGGTGATTATCTTCAGAGTGGATTATTCCCTAGGCTACAATTATATACTGCTCCGGCTTGGTGAGCGGGCCTCCTGCCTGCTAAGTGTAAGCTGGTGAGAGGTTTGAATGTGCAACGCATGCAATAAAGCAAAAAATAATTAGTTGTGACATGACCAGAGGCATTTGTCTGAGGAGAAGGTCCACTTAAAGCTGTGTTTGATTTCCCCACGTCTCACATTAAAGACGAGCTGAACCCAAGTGGCGCGAGGGTCGGAGACGTATCAGACTAAAAACAGATATTGCCTGAGATGCCTGATGAAAGAGGGTTGAGAGGCGGGCCATAGCGCGTAGATGATTTGATTAGACAGTTCTGGGCACTGGAGTGAGGTGAGCGTGCCCATACGTGAGTGACGTCAATGGAATAAGGTCTATACCCTCATCCCAGGGCACGAGGGGTCACTGAATGGTTTGATGAGTATGAAAATGATGTGAATCATTATGCTATGGCCTTCGCAGTCACCAGATCATGACACAATTCAACACCTATGGAAGATTTTGGACCGACGTCATCAAAACAACAAAGCAAAAATAATTTGGGAATGGTGTCACCCGTCTGTATATATATTTCTTTTGCTATCTCACTTCACTACGCAGTACGCACATGTCACAGAAGGAAGAGAAATTCTCAATTAGTTGAAATCTTCAGCTAACAAAGAATCAGCCAAATTGAAACAGCTGGCTGAAAGTAGCAGCGCCATATTTCTGGCACTGGTGTCAATATAAAACCTTTCCACACAAGCATCTACTGAGGAGAAATGATCCTGCATTCTAGCACACTAAAATGAACATACTGTATATTGTGGGCAATACTTCTGTTTATGCTGTTGCTTTGGAATTAAGCAGTAATCTCAGCAGAATATATTCCTCCTGTAATTATTATCCAGGAATATTCAACGGCACGTCAGAAAAAGTACGATGTACAGTAACCATTGTCATCATTTCAATGCTTTTGAACCAGTGTTCAGTGATTCTTAAATCTTTCAAAAGTTTCCAACAAGACCGTTATAATGCCTGCAGGCCAAAACACAATATTACAGATGTCATGATGCTCACCTCGCTACTCTGTTTCAGCTTCTTCTGCACCTCCTCAGCTGGCAGGTCCACGTAGATGGCAAGGTGCGGCGGCAGGAACTCACAGATGCTGATGCCTTTGATCTCATTGTAGTGGTCGACGCCTGCAGCCCAGAGAGCACAGGAGACGCAGATTTCTATTTTGTACAAAGGCTAAACTTTAAGAGGGGCACCTCACCGAAAAACAATGCTGACTTATTTTGCACATGATGATCTCACACATATCTGAAAACTAAACCGTTTTGCAGACATTCATTTAGTTTTGACAGTTATTAAGAGTTGACTTGAGTTAAGTTGAGCACCAGTGTTATCAGAAGGCACCCTATCATTGTGTTGTATTAATTACAAGTCTTGTGTTCACAGCTGTAGTACATTTCCAAATTAGGTCAAATGCTCAGGTCGCAGATTTTACCCGCCGCTATTCTGTTACTGCCGAGTTTGATGAATGGCTGGCTAACCTACCTACCCTATCACATACACATAGCTGCAGCCACTTTCCAGACACATGATTATGGATTATGGGTCAAATGAAATGATCAAAGAGTGCAACAACTCTTGGTAGCATCTTTGATGTGATTTACATGGCACAGGGTTCCCAAACTTTTTCACAGACAAAATGTCTTAACTTTTCCATGACTTTTCAAGAAGCCAGAATATAATTCCCATGACCATCCATGACATACAATTGACATTGTAGCACCATGCCCTTCACCCAAAGCCCTTTTCAGACATGCAGTGAACTCCGGAACACAGGAACACTATGAATATCACGTGATACTAGTGAAGCATCAACCTGTGCAGCGCAGGTCTAGATTTTAAATTAGTAATACAAAAACAAAATGTATTTACATATATTTGGGGATTTTTATAAACAAATTGTTAACAGCCAAAGACAGTGCAAATTCCCAACCTTTTCCAAAACACTGTTAATTCCAAATCTTTTCCAGGAATGTCATGAGCGTGGGAACTCTAATGGCAATACTCACACTCTCTCCTGATGTAGCCCTGTTTGTACATGGCCTCCATAAACACCATGTCACTGAAGGGGGACCGCTCCAGGATCACTCCTTGGCCTTCAACAGAGAAGGTTGGGGGAAACAATAATGTGGCGTATTTGTTAATAATATATCCAGATCATTGAGGTTTTACAATAGAATTATGTTACATGTCTTTATCGTACATAAGATATTTCAAATATATCTTTAGAGAACTTTTCTTTTCTTAACTGAGTTACAAACACCACACACACACATTGCATTTCTGTTCATCCTTTGAGTCAGTAATACCTGTGGTGAGCAGGTGTTCGATGGCGTTGGAATACTGCAGGAGTCTTATGGTGTACATCCACAGCTGTAGCCTGTAGGAGTTCCCATCCGCAGCCTTCGGGTCCGTGTAGAACTTCTCCAGGCTGCACATACCGTTGTAGTCGACAGAGAGCGGCTCCTTCTCCCCGGTCATCTTGTCCAAGTAAAACGCGTCGGGCTCGGGCATGTAGAGCATCCCTGCAGATATGGACACAATGTTTCCCTTTTCACCATAAATCTTCATTTACAGCATCTATCAAATGTGTCTTCCGACATACAATAACCCGGCAGCGCTGCCACATTGTTGCTATGCACGACCGGAATGTCACTTTGGCAGGACTGCAGCGGAGGGCAGCTGAAAGCTTTTTGACATGTGTTTAAAATGTTTTACGGTTTGAATTCTTGTCAGCGCTAGGAAAACAAACAACGGAAACGATTGTGTGATTTTCTTCCCTGGCGTGATATCGAAGCACCGCCAAGGGAAAACACTTTTAAAAGGTGTTGTAGAATGGAAGCACACTTTCAGATGCTAAAGCAACTTTTGAAAAAAACATGACTCACAAGAATGCTAAAGAATGGAAGTAGACGAGCTAATTGTTTCAAAAATAAACTCAGGCCACACTTGTTTGTCATCTTATTATCTCAAACCACGAGGGTCCATTGATTCTACAAGGAAGTTGACACGCTGCACAATAACCTACTTGTCACTTTTAATAAGCACATTCGTCCCAACTGTAATTTTCTTATGCAGGCCAAACGACACACAGAGGACAAAATGTGGACACACTGCCAGGGAACACTTTTTTTGTTAGGCGATAAATACTACAACAAATGTGTCAACACTGCGGCCCCTAGCTCTCTTGCTGTTCTGCTGTCATCAGGGCCTCGTTCACAAAGCAAGTTCAATACAGTCGAGGTATATTTGCAACAGCTGGCTTCACAAAACCTAACAATGGCTGACTAACTGGTCTCACAAAGGTGCTAATCAACTCACTATGTCAACCCAGGATTTTCCAGTCCAGCGTGTTCACATAAAAAAAGAGGCAGAGTTAGTAATAAGAAATAGACAATCCCACGTGTTAGGGGCTAGATCCAGAGCAGAGGATATAAGATAGAGAAGAAGATGAAACTATTGATCTCTGTAGGGAAATTAGGTTGCCACGGCGGCAAATGTCATTTGATTCAGTCAGTGGGAGAAAGGCAATATCATAAAGCCCACCACTCCAATAGAAAAAATAAGCAATAGAAAAAAATAAGCAATGATATTTGTGGGGTTATGTAAACATCTGCTGCTGAGAATTTCAAAACACCAAGTAGACTGTAAAAGTGTGTGTGGGAAGGAAATTGATTACCAACATTTGTGTTCTTCTCAAGAAAACAACAAACTATTATAATGAATATGATGAGCAATACAAAAAGACTGGAACAGCAAAACAGCACTGCTGGCAAGGCTAGAGACGACTGCAGGAGGAAAACTGCAGATAATGTAAATGTGTAGGTCAATAGGTATATCACTGCCTGCTATTAAGGCAGTGGGCATACCATTAATACAATATTGTACCATCGATCACTTTGAGGCTGTGAAAAAAATGTTCTATTCATAAAGTCGGCCTCATGTTCTCCAGGGCTGCAGTAAAGGAATATGGGTGCAATCTAATGCATCCATCACTCACAGGAATCCTATGAAAGAATTGCAGCGCACTTAATATACAATGGTAAATTCCATTAATTATTCATAACAATAGTCAAATAATGGAAGCTACCTGCTCTTTCATGAAAGCCCTCTTTTATAGCCAGAGTCGGCACCCTGTTCACATTCACACACATTCATACCTGGAATCTGACCAGTAGAACCACAGTCTGATCTGTTGGCCACTGATCAGCTCCACTGCAGCGGTTGAGGTTAAGGGCCTTGCTCAGCTCAAGTGGTGGTAATGAGGGAGGGGCAAGCGCTGCCTTTTCACTTTCCCCACCCAGATTCATCCTGCCGGTCCCGGGGATTGAACAGACAACCTTCCGGTCACACACAAGCTCGCTTCTCTAACTGTTGGCCCACCACAGCCCCAAATGGCCTTTGAAATGCTAAAACATTTACTATATATCTGATGGAAGGAATCATTCTAAGTTGTTCTGCTGATCTGTAAATATGGTTGCCGTGCAAACAGCCCTTCTTTACTATCTGTTAATTCAATAGTAGCCTATCCCCCTGCTGATACAGTTTAGTGCTGCACGATTAATCGAATCGCCATCGCAATCGCGATGTCAACACATGCGATTACATAACCGCAAAAGTGTGCGATTATTATAATATTTTCACGTTTTTTTGAGTGTGTGTGTGTGTGTGAGAGAGCCTCCTCTAAACTAACGTTACACGCGACGCAGCTAACACACGTTTCTCTGCCATCACACATCAACACGAGCGGGAGACTTCTCCCATGCACTCCCGCAAATAAGTAATGTTATGCGCAGCAATGTTACATCTTACCGAGAGGGAGAGGGAGAACATCCATGATCGCTAACAGCAAGCTATGCTAATAACTAGCTAGCCGTTCAGAAACGCATGTAAACAGCCGTGTGATTAGTGAAAACGTCAGTAAAATAAGGAGAGAGCTGCAGGTGCTTATGCAGAACTAGCACGATTAAGTGCACAGTGGGTAATGACCTGCTGTGATGAAGAATATAGCGAGATTAACCAGGTTGATAGCAGCAAAACACTGTAGCAGCTGCCAGCACTGGCAGCAGCACCTCCAGGCTAACTAGCCTGTCACATGACGCCTTCATGGTCCCTCGATAAAGTTTGCAGATGCACGTTACCTCACCTCTCTCTCAAGAAGCGTCACGTGAGTGTGGCATTGGCCATCTGTCGCTACAAAATAAATAAACGGGGTGTATCATTGGTATTACTGGACAGACATGTAACTAACTTTGCAACTTTGCATGTGCTGTAACACAGTGCAGTTTCTATTTTTTGGGTGTTTCTTTTTTACATGTTTGGGACAGGCAAATGTCTCAAAATGTTTTATTTTTTTGTAAAGATAATTTTATTTCAAATTGTTTTATTTTTTTAGTTTCAATATATTTTAAATTGTAACATATTTCATGTATTTTAGTCTGTGATATGTGAAACCGTGGTATTTTTGTCCAAGGTTATCATACCGTCAAAAACTCAAAAATGCCCGCACATCCCTAGATACCATTTGTTTATTATATCGCAATCACAATCGCAATATTGTCTACCATAATCGCTAATCGCACCTTTCCCCCAAATCGTGCAGCACTAATACAGTTCAGTGTATTGGCACAGTGGAAAAAAGTCATTTGTACACCCCTGCAATCGAATAATTACCCAGCTTGTCAGCCAGCTTTTGGGCCAGTGCTCCTTTGCCTGAGGCCAAGTTGCCATCAATGGAGATAATTTTGCTGTACTCCTTGAATCTGGGCGTTGTCCTCTCACCGAGCGCATAGGCCCACCAGCCATACCGCAGGCTTCTCACTGAGGTTGTGTGAACACCAGCCTAGATGACAAAAACACCATTTTCATTAGCAATGTGGAGTTTTTTTGATTGAGTGAGTTCTTTATTGATAATGAATACACAGTATATACAATATACATATATACATACACAGGCCCACCATTATCAAAAGGATAAAAACGCAATAAAGCTGACAGCTTATTTCCATTGCGGTCCTCATGATGACTGTTATAAAATGTGTACTGTTGTGTGTATGTCTGGATGTGTGTAAGTGTGTGATAGTGTGAGTGCCACAAGCACTTGTCAGAGTCTGAGGGTGATGCGTGGGTGTGCCTGCCACGCAGGGGGGAGAATGATATGGGAAAGTGGGGCACAGTGAATAACCAATAAAAATAAGCATAAAATAAGATAAAAGACAATTTGTGCTATTAAAAAATAAACCCATCAAATCCTAATAAAAACATACATTAAAAAATAATCAAATAAAATAAATAAAATAAATAAAATAAAATAAGATCTCATAACATATAGGGTCGAGTGAGACACCGGCTCAGTTACTGGCTGGCCGACAACAGGTCGCCCCCCACCTCATACACCTTGGCTACCATCAAATCCATCCTACATGTACCTATACTGGACAATATTTTATAATATACTATAGCATTACATATCATTACCATACAATATTATATACTATATAATAATATAGATATAATATAATATATAATATAATAATATAATACCACAATATAACACAACACATTAAGTCCAGGTTCTGTTTCTCCTGATCCAGTTCTTGACTTTACCTTTGAAGGAGGGATAGGGGCTGATTGTCTTAATCTCAGCTGGGAGACTGTTCCAGGCTACTGCCGCTGAATAAAGAAAGGAATTTTGGCCGATGCATCTTTTACATTTTACTGGGACCAAATCTGTGGGGCTCCCTCTAGTGCCGTGCCCATGTACGTCACTGACCTTGGTGAAGTAATGTCTAAGATATTTTGGGACAGCATTGTTAACTATCCTGTGTACCATGCCGAGTTTGATTTGTGTTACTCTCTCCTCTACTCTTAGCCACTTGAGGCTGTCGAAGTGAGACTGTAGTAGGTGAGTCCTAGGATTCAATTGTAAAATGAGTCTTACTAATCTATTTTGTGCTGTCTGGAGCCTGTTTTTCAGTGACACTGCGATGCCGGTGTACCAGGAGGAACATGCGTAGTCGTATTGACACTGAACCAGTGCTCCCGCTAGGATTTCCAGAGCGTACCTGTTAACATAGGTGGAAATCCTGGAGAGGAATTTCACTCTCTGGTTAACCTTTTTGGCTACCCTCTGCGCCATGCTCTCTCCTGATAAAGTGTTGTCCAGCACACAGCCCAGGTATGTGACCTCCTCCCTAGCTGAGACCTCTACGTCTCCCACCACCACCCTAAACCCCGGAGACCTCCTCAATTTGATGGTAGAACCAAAGAGAATGGCTTCTGTCTTACCTAAGTGGAGGGACAACCTGTTATCAACCAGCCAGCAACTGATCCTGAGTAGTTCTCGGCTGAGTATAATTTCTACCTCCCCTTTATCCTGGTGTGAGACCAGTAGAGCCGCATCGTCCGCAAAGAGAAGCAAGTCACATTCACAGGCAGATTTCATGTCATTGACATATAAAAGAAATAAGACTGGACCTAAAATGCTCCCTTGAGGCACCCCGCAAGTTGGCTCTAGTGAAGATGACATAATGCCATTCACTTCCACCACCTGCTTCCTCCCCCTTAGGTATGACTCTACCCACCTTAGCGAAGCACTGTTAAAACCCATAGCCTTCATTTTGAATAGCAGTATATCATGGTTCACGGTGTCAAAGGCTTTAATAGTTAAAGAGTTAAAGCAGACAATAGGATACACAGCCTTTTCTATCATCTTTGACCATCCTCACTAGGAGAACTGCATATGGCATACGAATGACTTTGAGATTAGCATAAACTAATGCTCCCCATGGGAAATTAGGTTCTCGTCTTTTTTTCCACTCCAGAAATTAGGATATAGATTAAAAACAATGGAGTGTAACAATTACAATAAAAACAACAGAACTTACTGGAAATCTTACTGTAAATCTGTAAGCACACTTGCTTACAGATTTACAGGGGGAGTGTGAGCCTCATCAGTCATTCTTCCTTCTTCAGAAGGAAGAATGACTGATGAGTCTTGCGTTGAGGCTAGGAGTGTACAAGTGTGCATCACAACTAAGCTACTCACATGTATAGATGGGAGAGCATAATGTTAAATCCAGAAATGTGAATGTGAATATTTGCATTGTAAGCTATACGAGGGATCAGCCGAGCAGCATTTTGGTAAACAAACCGCTTCACTGGGTGGCAACGGCAATGGAACCCTATGGAGCACAAGTGGCATGAGGCGTGAGTGTCTGCTCTAGCCGGCTTGACTCTGTTTACATTTTAAAAACTGCGACAGTTCACACAACTTACACGACATGCATATATTATACATCAAACTCTTGTGCTAATTCTGCTCTCACTCAGAATGTCAAAATATAAGCGATGTGATGTATAGTTTTGTTTGTTTGGCACAACTCATACTATTAACTGCCGCGGGGTTGCGCATTTCTGGGTGGCAAGTGACGTCACGCTGTTTCGTCCTATTTAAATCGTCAGACTTCGCCAATGCTGCCCATTATCAACACTGCCCCACACACAAAACATTTACTATTGGCTATTTACTATTTTATTGATACCTAATGCCGAATCACTGAATGACAGCTATGATAACGGACTACAAATAGCCTTCTCAGTTTAAATAAATGACTGTCACAGCTGGCACTAACGCCAAAATGCATTAAAAAATACGTCAATTTAATGTTGCCTTCCTGATCGGCAAACATACCCAGATCTCGCAGAACAAGACGCAAGACCTACGAAACCCCAGGGTAAATGCGCTATAACGTGACACATTTCCACCAGGCATTTAAATGTCGCATTTCATTTGAATAAATGCTGCTTTTATGCCGAGTTGGAGTGTGGATCCTCCTAACGATTAGTTGAGGTCTCAAATCAATTTCTCCTACGCACGGAATGTAACGTTATTATCGAGGCTATAACATTAGCTAGCTAGCGTAGTAGCTTTGGTGACAGCTCGAAATGCTCAGTTTGGAATACTAACTTCAGTCACCTGTGTCGTGCCACTAAATGTAAACATTTAGCATATCGAAGTGCTGGTGGGTTGTTCTGTTGGCCACCCCAGCTGGTTAAATCAGTAATTAGATGCTGTCAAGTGACGCTGTCACGCCAAATTGATCAGCTTGTTGGCGAATGACTGTGATGCTAACCTAGCGCACTAGCATGTCCTTGTGAACTTGAATAGGTCCAAGAAGCTTCTACTATGAACGCGTATTCTCTGTCCGTACCTTCTGTGCAGTTGACACCGCTTTGAAAGCAGCTACTCCCGACGGAATGACCAAGCGAGTCACCCTCAGGGCCATGTTTACTGTCCTCCAAATCTGACCCAAGAAATCGCCCTCCGCTTTGAGGCGCCGGAATACTACGTCACAAGGAGTGAGGGCTTTGGCTTTTTTTGTCGCATACTTTATACGTCAAACATATGTCAGGTCCTTGCCTGTATGTAACTGTAATCTTGATTACATTCATGTCCTGTAACTTAGTTACATTTGTGTGTCCTTATTACAATACAGTAACCGGATTACATGTAATCAGTTACTGTACTTCCCAAGCCTGTATGTAACCGAGACTAAAAATCTTATGGAGGGAGCTGGCCTGTGTCTATTTTTGGCTCTGTCACACATTGCTTATTGTGGTTTTCTCCAGTAGGTGGGGTTAATGATTCATCTCAAATAAAGCTCTTCCACCACTGATGCCAGAGAAACCCACAGCCATCTCATAAAAATACACTGGCTGCAGATACAGAGAATGAGCAGCGTATCATGTTGAGTGTGATAGGAACAAGATCCCAATTGGTTTGTGGACTCATGCATATTCACAAAATGGTGTTATTAGACAAGATGGTATTGCACGGTATACTGTAGGTCAGGAGTGGGCAATTATTTTTCTTGGGGGGCCACATGAGAAACCAAGATTGTTGTCCGGACCCCCAAAAAATATTGTCATGCCATAACCTCTTATATCCCTAGATTAAATTAGGCTATAGAAAACATACTGTGCACTTATTATTTGGCATTTATTATATTGACAATCACTCCAAACAGCCAATTCAGGTCATCTCATTGATTAGATTTGTCTAGCTTCATAAGTAAAATGGTATGGTTTGTCTTAGACCTCCCGGGCCAGACAGAACCATCATGAGGTTCTGCCCCCCGGGCCACATAATGCCCAGGTCTGCTGTAGGAAGGCTCCGTCGATAGGTACAGAGGGTTAGAAGTTTTGTTGCCAAAACAAACACATCTAGAGTTGTTTTTGGTACAAATGCATATTGCCTCATGGTGGGGATGCTGCTGATTGGATTGGATTAGATCAGGATTAGCATTGTGTCAACAGTTTACAGAGCTCTTCCTTCCAAAAACATTATGCCAAATAAAACAAATGGATTATAAATTATCCCACAGCTTATTGATTGTGCATTCGCTGGGCCCGCCTATTCCTTAACATGTAGTCAGCCCTGTATTCACACCTGAATTCAGAAGGTTTCACATAACACCTCCATTCTGTCAGCTCATGAGCGTGACTCGCTGGCTGTTTCCTCTGTCGTCTAGGAAACCATGAATGTAAACATGGCCTACCGTCAGTTACACCTCTTCATATTACACAGCTCAGTCAGAGTGCCAGTGTTTCAAATATAGGCTGCGGTTTAACTGCTAAGCAAGCTTAAACTGTTAGTGTGACCATCTTTTATTATACCAAAATAATCCAAACTTCAGATTTCTATTCTTGCATCCATTTCCTCTTCATCCACTCCTTGAGTTTTTTTCAGAACTTAATACACATTGAATGCTGCATTAACGGCCGTGTCCACAGGGAGCAGGTCAGTGCCTTTGTGCAATTCATTCTCCAACCAATTGTTGCATATCATGTTTTTCTATACACAAATAACGTTATACACATCATAGACTAACCCTAACCTAACCCTAAATAAACTAGCCCCTAACCCTAACCCTGTAGCATTCCCATCTTGCAAGGGAGAGATCACGTGTTCAACTCCTGAGTGAGGCACATAGTGTTCTTCCTTTCGGTTTTACTAACTCCAAACCATAACCCTAATCACCAAGTTTTAGTTGCCTAAACCCATAACCAAGTTGCTTTGTTGCTTAAACTTAACCAAGTTGTTTTACTTGCCTAAACATAACCAAAGGAAAGGAAAGGCAGCAAGGTTTTCAAATTAACTACCGTTATGTTTCCAGGATGTTGAAGGAAGTCACTGAGGTAGTCAAACAATTCCACAGTGGCAAAGCCCCGGGGGTTGATGAGATCCATCCAGAAATGGTGAAGGCATGGGTGTTGAGGGGCTGTCATGGAGGACATGTCTCATCAACATTGCCTGGAAGTCTGGGGCAGTGCCAAAGGAGTGGCAGACTCAGGGGTGGTGGTTCCCCTGTTCAAAAAGGGGGACCAGAGGGTATGTGCCAACTACAGACTACAGAGGCATCACATGACTCAGCCTCCTGGGGAAAGTCTACTCTAAGGTGCTGGAAAGGAGGGTCCGGCCAATAGTCGAACCTCAGATTAAAGAGGAACAATGCGGATTCTGTCCTGGTCATGGAACAACGGACCAGCTCTTCACTCTCACAAGGATGCTGCGGGGGCATGGGAGTATGCCCATCTGGTCTACATGTGTTTTGTGGATTTGGAGAAGGTGTATGACCGGGTTCCCTGGGAGATACTGTGGGAGGTGCTGTGGGAGTATGGGGTTGAGGGGCTCACTAGTCACTACTGAAGGCCATCCAATCTCTGTACACCCAAAGTGAGAGCTGTGTCAGCGGGTTCTCGTCAGTAAGTCGGACTCGTTCCCGGTGGGGGTTGGCCTCCGCCAGGGCTGCGCCTTGTCACCTATCCTGTTTGTGATATTCATGAACTGGATTTTGAGGCGTATTCGTGGGCGGAGAGGGGTTGCCGTTTGGTGGGCTGAGGATTGCATCGCAGCTTTTCGTGGACGATGTGGTCCTGATGGTATCATCGGTCTGGGACCTTCAGCATTCACTGGATCGGTTCGCAGCCGAGTGTGAAGTGCCTGGGATGAGGATCAGCACCTCTAAATTTGAGGCCATGGTTCTCAGCAGGAAACCAATGGTTGTCTACTCCAGGTAGGGAATGAGTCCGATTCCTTACCCCAAGTGAAGGAGTTCAAGTATCTCAGGGTCTTGTTCTTGAGTGAGGGGAGAACAGAGCAGGAGATGGGCCGGAGCATCAGAGCAGTTGGAGCAGTATTGCAGTCGCTTTACCACACCGTTGTGATGTAAAGAGAGCTGAGCCAGAAGGCAAAGCTCTCGATCTACCAGTCGATCTTGGTTCCTACCCTCACCTATGGTCATGAAGGATGGGTCATGACCAAAAGAACAAGATCGCGGATACAAGCGGCCGAAATGGGTTTTCTCAGGAGGGTGGCTGGCATCTCTCTTAGGGATAAGGTGAGAAGCTCAGTTATCCGTGAGGGACTCGGGGTAGAGCCCAAGCTCCTTTGCGTAGAAAGGAACCAATTGAGGTGTTTCGGGAATCTGGTAAGGATGCCACCTGGTCGCCTCCCTAGGGAGGTGTTCCAGGCATGTCCAACTGGGAGGAGACCATGGGGCAGACCGGAGCCAGGTGCCAGGTGGAGAGATTTTATATCTCCATGCTGGCCTGGGAACTCCTCGGGATCCCCAATTCAGAGCTGGCTAATGTGACCCGGGAAAGGGAAGTTTGGGGTCCCCTAATGGAACTGCTATCTCTGCGACGCAATCCCGGATCCCGGATGAAGATGGATGGATGGATGTTTCAAACTTACGTTGAGATTGTAGACGTAAAATGGCACGTTTTAGAAACGTATTTTGCCTACGTTTTCTTTGGAATATTGTACATATGCCTGGTTTGCAGACGTAAAATGCCAACGTTTTATTCTGGCGACTGGGTTGGGATGACTGATTGGAAATAAATGGTAAACTGCTGTGGCCGACGGGAAGAAACGGGGGGAAGAAACTTGTACAGGCCATGGTTATTAGAGGGACACACACACACACACACACACACACACACACACACACACACACACACACACACACACACACACACACACACACACACACACAACTCACATAAACTTCCTATCACTTTGCTACACATACATATATACACACACACACACACACACACACACACACACACACACACACACACACACACACACACACACAGTTGCCAGCACTTACTGTGTACACATCCTGATACACACACACACCCACAGGAACCAGAGTAATTAGTGAATAGTGTACAGTGCCGTAAAACAACAATACTCCACATTCAGGTCTCACGGCTGAGCCCTGTGAGGCCAGCTGAGGGAATTGGCAGCTCATCTCTGCCAAATTTCCCCTGCTTTTATAGCAGCTTTTATTTGGCTTCTCTGCAGCCCGGAGTGGCTTTAACAGTGCCAGTGGGGAGGCAATTTGCCTGCATTGTTTATCATTAAAACAACTGGAAAAGCATAGCAACCAAAATAGGTTTTTTAGTGCTCTGCCCACCTTCATAAAACCTTACCAGGAAGGCTACTGCAATAGTGCAATTCATTTTGATCTAGCATGACTCGCATATCACAACTAAGGTCCATATACGCTTGTCCTTGTGCATTTGGTGGTCTTTTGCACTACCATGTGCGTCAGGTGCATTGGAGGAACAGGATAAGTCACTGAAGCAGAAGACTCCCGCACACTGACTTCACTTACGCTAAACTTTTATTAAATAAAAAAATATACAACGTTTCGGTCAAGCGACCTTCATCTGGTATCTGGATACAAAGACAATGGGGACTGTTTATATAGGCAGAGATGAGTACAAAGACAATGGGGACTGTTTATATAGGCAGAGATGAGTACAAAGACAATGGGGACTGTTTATATAGGCAGAGATGAGTCAACCAATTTGGACAAAGCAATTTGGTTGAACCCCATGACATAAATCAGTGCCTAATAGTCTATGCAGGTGCACGACAATCATAATAAATTGACACACAAATTCACATCCATAGACATTTCCCAGTGAAATATACAGTAGGTATATGGAGGGAATATAAAAAGACTCAGATATGTGATAAATGTTAAGAAGAGAATAAGTACAGAAAACTCCGTAAATGTCTCTGAAGTGCAAACAGACCAAACTTGATCACCATAAGGCCTTAATGATGAACTCCAATTTAATGTTATGCTCTAATTGCACTTACATTTATTATTGTTCCTGCAGTACATGCACTGACCTATTTTGCAGTTATTTATTATAGTTTATTTATGACAACCCATTTTATCTATTGGGGTGTTGCTTTTATGTATTTGCATGTCTCGGCACACCTATGAGAGCATCTAATGCCTCTTGTTAGCGTTGAGTGCTAATTGACATGACATATGGCTCTGAACTATCCCACACCTTAATTGATCTGTTTGCACTTCAGAGACATTTGGAGTTTTTTGTACTTATTCTCTTCTTAATGTTGATCACATATCTGAGTGTTTTGATGTTCCCTCCACCTTTATATCTACTGTATATTTCACTGGGAAATGTCTATGGATGTAAATGTGTGTGTCAATTTATTATGATTGTCGGGCCCCTGCATGGAATATTAGGCACTGATTTGTGCCATGGGGTTAATAACAGTTGTAGTTTGATATGGTATAGCAATTTTACAAATGTTAGCAATAGACTATAGTAACAACAAGCTACGACGTTGCTAAACCTGAAGTACTCGTATGAGGACAACAGGACTAAATATTTCACTTTTTACCAGATTTACTCCATTAACTCATTTCAGATGAGGAGGGTGAAATGGGACAGGTTACAGTAGAGGATGCTGCTGAGAGTTCAGGGTAACGATGCCGCAAGGGGTGGAGCCTTTTGGAGGAGGAGTGTCTGGACCTTCATGCCTCCTGGAGGTCTTTTCACATGAACAGAGTCAATGTCCTCAACAAGGGACGTTCGATAAAACATGAATGCATAGAATTCACTGCAATTCATCATCCAGCATAGCCTGGTTAAAACCATCTGGATCTCTGAACTCACGAAACAGAATGTGAGTTCACAGATCTGCATGGTTTACCAGGCTACATCCAGCATCCAAGAGAATAATGATGATAATAATAATAATAATAATAATAACAATAATAATAATAATACTAATAATACTAATAATACTACTACTACTACTACTACTACTACTACTACTACTACTACTACTAATAATAATAATAATAATAATGATAATAATAATAATGTAGTTTTCTTTTGGCTCTTAGGATTTAAAAAAAATATATATATATATCCCCCCTTCCTGATTTTTTTTTATCCCATTTTTATCCCCCATTAGTGCTAATTTAAATTTATTTATCCTGGTTGCTGCTCCACCCTCTGCCGATCTGGGCAGAGCCGAAACTGGCTCCATGCTTCCTCCGAGACATGGGCAGTAGCCAGCCGCTTCTTTTCACCTGACAGGGGAAGCTTCACCGGATAGGACATAGCACGTGGGAGGATCGTGCTATTCCAACGAGTTCCCCTCCCTCCGAACAGGCGCCCCTAACGACCAGAGGAGGCACCTCTTCAGCGACCAGGATATTGCATGTTTTGGTGAGGGAGTTCCTATATGAAGGAAACCCCCAGGGGGCACGGGGAGAACATGCAAACTCCACACAGAAAGGCCCTTTTGGACGACCCCACCCGGGCGGTGGGGGCACTCGAAGACATGCGGACGGGCATGCACCCCTTCAGCGCTCACAGCGTCCCAGGTGGGAATCGAACCCAGGACCTTCTAGCTGTGAGGCGACAGGGTGTTAGGAGGTTTAAATAAATAAATAAACTAATACTCAAACTAATAATGAAAGAAATACACTCAAACTAAACTGGAATGAGCAAACCCACTCTGGAAACTACCTAAACGGACTGAAACTAAACTGAATTGGAGAGAGAGAAAAAAGGCTGTTCCTCTTCCTCCCTGTCTGGGAGGAAGAGGAAGGCGCAACACAGGGCAGCAATTACAGCCGTCCGCCTGGCTGCTGACCGCCGCTGTGGTTTCTCCATCAGCTCCCCATCGCAACGCACAGAGGCAGCTGCCATAGTTAGCTAATAACATCACACTTAAACTCTGCAACCGCACAAGTGCAAATGAGCACAACCCATGACACTCCCAGGGCAGCCAGTTTATACGACCTGATGTTAATTTTAATGGAGCCGTGGTCGAGTGTATAATAGGGGGCCGGGTTGCATCTCACTGTGTGATAAATGCCCTTCCATCCTTCACACGCTATGCCCTTCCCACAGGGGCTGGCCTCGCACTTCCTCCCCAGCCTCGGCTCCCTGTTTGAGAAAGGGACTCCGCGCTTCAGAGGCCGCTCGCTCGCTCGCTCGCTGCAAATGGCAGCTCGGCTGCACCGTCATGCGAGCCGGCTGATGCCTGGTGGTGGTCGTCTAGTTTTCCACTCGTAGCCTCAGGAAGGCTTCGCTCAACGCACAGAGAGAAGAGAACTGAGCTGGATTCAATATTCTGGTTTTGTGAAAGCCGATCCCAGACACACATGCCTAAGTATTCATAGCTAAAACATTGTAATGCTTCAGCTTCAAGAATAGCATGTTCCCACTAGTCACACTAGTGACTTTCAAGATCTTGTTGGGTCACATTTAAGGACTCAATGGTTTTGGTTTAAGACATGCCATTGGCCAGAATAAGACCAGGGCCCAGTTGCACAAAGCACCTTAGGTTAAGATTTCCCTTAGAGTCAAGAGTTAAAGTGTCCATAAAATAGAATTGGCTGCATAAAACACCCTTAAATCTTGTGCTTATGTTTTCTTTCAAATGTTTAACCTTATGGAGAAGATTTTAGGGTGTTTTGTGCAGCCGATTCTATTTTATGTACACCTTAACTCTGACTGTAGGGGAAGTCTTAACCTAAGGTGCTTTGTGCAACTGGGACCAGGTTTCTACTCGTGATCTTGATGAGCCAAGGAATCCTGGTGAAATCCTTCATCCTTCAGACAAATACCAATCCCAGGGTTTTCCTCAGTATGTGACTTGTTATAACTTCTCAAATCCACACACTTTCAAGGATTTTCACGGTCTGGGCTGGGGGGAACCCCGATGAGAGATCACAGTGCAAGACTAAACTCTGTCAGAATGATGCAAGCAAGTTTTCTGCTCAGTTATCCGAGGGCAGCGGGGCAGCGGGTGCAGAGCAGTAAAAGGCGGTGAGGTATAGCCTGCCGTCCCCGCTAAAAACCACTGCTTGGGGCTGAGCACAGCCGAGTGCCGCTCCAGACTTCATCTGGAAATAAAGACATGGAGCTATGGTGTCGATGACTGCGCACTGACGGCTGTCACACAGGAATGTGCCGTGGCCATATAAACAAACAGGCTGAATGGATTAAACCCATGGGAACAGCTGCGCAAAGGGCTCGCCAACAACCGCACGTCAAATCCTGTGGCCAGGCAGCCGCCATGTTCTCCTCTCCCGCTGTCTGAACGGCACTATGGCTGCTTTGTTATCCTGTTACAGCCCCCATGCACAGAACGCTCATGTGCAGGCAGGGTTAAATATAGCTGTCCCTCGAGGCGGCGGAGGAGGGTGGAGGTAAGCGACGTCCCTGGCAACGTGAACTGGGCTAAAGGCAGTGTTGAAAGAACCCCACCACTAGATAATGGCACATGATGCATTGGACACGCCCATGAACTGGATTACAGGAAGTGTTGAAGGAGACGCAGCACTAATGGCGCATGCTGCACGGACACGGACAAAAACACATTGTGAAATCACACGATCTACAGTATCTACATACATACATCTACAGCATTCGCCCGGTTTATAAGACAGGCAAGCTTAGTTAAAGGTCGATTTTCAACCAGCTTTGTATCATTACAAAATCAGTATGTGTATGCAAATGAACAATGTTTAACTTCCCTCCATCTTACCTTGACCGAGAGCTCCCCGTTCAGTACTTCCTGCACCAAATGACATCATAATGATGTCGTTGTACTGTGAATGAAGGTAGAGAGAGCAATAATGATAGTGATAGTGACAGTAATAGTGGCACCATGGCAAAACTGCTCCAGATGACATCATTATGACATCATTTGGACCAGGAAGTTCTGTGAATGAACGGGGAGCTCTCGGTCCAGGCAAGATGGAGAAAAGTTAAACATTGTTCATTTGCATATATACTACTGATTTTGTGATGATACAAAGCTGATTGAAAATCAGCAAAAGTGGCCCTTTAAGCCCTTTAAAGGCCCAATTATACTCCATTTTCATCCGTAAATAAGGGCGTCCGTTTCAAACGGTATAATCGTCACTGCCCACATACTTCCATGCGTCTTTCACGTTGGTATCATGTTAAGCAATATATCCACCAGTGGGCAGTAGAGAGTCAAATGTATGAGTGTGTGTGTAGTTTTGCTCCGTTTCATGCGTATCAGTAAGCTTTCAGATGACGGACAGAAAACGGACGAAATGAACGCAGAGTACGGACAGAAGGCTCTGTCCGTCTCCGTCTTTAACGTTGAGTATAATTGGGCCTTTAGACTACTGCTGCCGCTGCTGCACAACAGTCGTGCATGAGTGTTTCAACAATGGGGAGTCACACTCGTGTATTCATGTTTCAACAATGGGGAGTTACACTCACACATGAGTCTTTCAACAATGGGGAGTTACACACGTGTATGCATGTTTCAACAATGGGGAGTTACACTCACACATGAGTCTTTCAACAATGGGGAGTTACACACGTGTATGCATGTTTCAACAATGGGGAGTTACACTCACACATGAGTCTTTCAACAATGGGGAGTTACACACGTGTATGTATGTTTCAACAATGGGGAGTTACACTCGTGTATGCATGTTTCAACAATGGGGAGTTACACTCGCATGCATGTTTCAACAATGGGGAGTTACACACGTGTATGCATGTTTCAACAATGGGGAGTTACACTCACACATGAGTCTTTCAACAATGGGGAGTTACACACGTGTATGTATGTTTCAACAATGGGGAGTTACACTCGTGTATGCATGTTTCAACAATGGGGAGTTACACTCGCATGCATGTTTCAACAATGGGGAGTTACACTCACACATGAGTGTTTCAACAATGGGGAGTCACACTCGTGTATGTACAGTATGTTTCAACAATGGGGAGTCACACTCGTGTATGTACAGTATGTTTCAACAATGGGGAGTCACACTCGTGCATGAGTGTTTCAACAATGGGGAGTCACACTCGTGTATGTACAGTATGTTTCAACAATGGGGAGTTACACACGTGCATGAGTGTTTCAACAATGGGGAGTCACACTCGTGTATGCATGTTTCAACAATGGGGAGTTACACTCACACATGAGTCTTTCAACAATGGGGAGTTACACACGTGTACGCATGTTTCAACAATGGGGAGTTACACTCGTGCATGAGTGTTTCAACAATGGGGAGTCACACTTGTGTATGTATGTTTCAACAATGGGGAGTTATACTGGCGTATGCATGTTTCAACAATGGGGAGTTATACTCGTGCATGAGTGTTTCAACAATGGGGAGTCACACTTGTGCATGCATGTTTCAACAATTGGGAGTTATACTGGCGTATGCATGTTTCAACAATGGGGAGTCACACATGTGCATGGGTGTTTCAACAATGGGGATTCACACTCGTGCATGAGTGTTTCAACAATGGGGAGTTACACTCACACATGAGTCTTTCAACAATGGGGAGTTACACACGTGTACGCATGTTTCAACAATGGGGAGTTACACTCGTGCATGAGTGTTTCAACAATGGGGAGTCACACTTGTGTATGTATGTTTCAACAATGGGGAGTTATACTGGCGTATGCATGTTTCAACAATGGGGAGTCACACTCGTGCATGCATGTTTCAACAATGGGGAGTCAGTGAATCCCTGACATGTTCCGGGTCCGGCAAAAATGCAAATCTTGTAGGTGCCAGACCTGAAAAACAGGCGAATGTAGAGTTTCAACAATGGGGAGTCACACTCGTGCATGCATGTTTCAACAATGGGGAGTCACACTCGTGCATGCATGTTTCAACAATGGGGAGTCACACTCGTGCATGCATGTTTCAACAATGGGGAGTCACACTCGTGCAAGAGTGTTTCAACAATGGGGAGTCACACTCGTGCATGCATGTTTCAACAATGGGGAGTCACACTCGTGCATGCATGTTTCAACAACGGGGAGTCACACTCGCACGTGAGTTTTTCAACAATGGGGAGTCACACTCGTGCATGCATGTTTCAACAATGGGGAGTCACACTCGTGCATGCATGTTTCAGCAATGGGGAGTCACACTCGCACGTGAGTGTTTCAACAATGGGGAGTCACACATGTGCAAGAGTGTTTCAACAATGGGGAGTCACACTCGTGCATGCATGTTTCAACAATGGGGAGTTACACTCGCATGCATGTTTCAACAATGGGGAGTTACCCTCACACATGAGTGTTTCAACAATGGGGAGTCACACTCGTGTATGTACAGTATGTTTCAACAATGGGGAGTCACACTCGTGTATGTACAGTATGTTTCAACAATGGGGAGTCACACTCGTGTATGTACAGTATGTTTCAACAATGGGGAGTTACACTCGTGCATGAGTGTTTCAACAATGGGGAGTTACACACGTGCATGAGTGTTTCAACAATGGGGAGTTACACACGTGTATGCATGTTTCAACAATGGGGAGTTACACTCACCCATGAGTCTTTCAACAATGGGGAGTTACACACGTGTATGCATGTTTCAACAATGGGGAGTTACACTCGTGCATGCATGTTTCAACAATGGGGAGTCAGTGAATCCCTGACATGTTCCGGGTCCGGCAAAAATGCAAATCTTGTAGGTGCCAGACCTGAAAAACAGGCGAATGTAGAGTTTCAACAATGGGGAGTCACACTCGTGCATGCATGTTTCAACAATGGGGAGTCACACTCGTGCATGCATGTTTCAACAATGGGGAGTCACACTCGTGCATGCATGTTTCAACAATGGGGAGTCACACTCGTGCATGCATGTTTCAACAACGGGGAGTCACACTCGCACGTGAGTTTTTCAACAATGGGGAGTCACACTTGTGCATGCATGTTTCAACAATGGGGAGTCACACTCGTGCATGCATGTTTCAACAACGGGGAGTCACACTCGCACGTGAGTGTTTCAACAATGGGGAGTCACACATGTGCAAGAGTGTTTCAACAATGGGGAGTCACACTCGTGCATGCATGTTTCAACAATGGGGAGTCACACTCGTGCATGCATGTTTCAACAATGGGGAGTCACACTCATGCAAGAGTGTTTCAACAATGGGGAGTCACACTCGTGCATGCATGTTTCAACAATGGGGAGTCACACTCGTGCATGCATGTTTCAACAACGGGGAGTCACACTCGCACGTGAGTTTTTCAACAATGGGGAGTCACACTCGTGCATGCATGTTTCAACAATGGGGAGTCACACTCGTGCATGCATGTTTCAACAACGGGGAGTCACACTCGCACGTGAGTGTTTCAACAATGGGGAGTCACACATGTGCAAGAGTGTTTCAACAATGGGGAGTCACACTCGTGCATGCATGTTTCAACAATGGGGAGTTACACTCGCATGCATGTTTCAACAATGGGGAGTTACACTCACACATGAGTGTTTCAACAATGGGGAGTCACACTCGTGTATGTACAGTATGTTTCAACAATGGGGAGTCACACTCGTGTATGTACAGTATGTTT
Organism: Poromitra crassiceps; assembly: GCF_964638095.1. Classification (NCBI taxonomy): domain Eukaryota; kingdom Metazoa; phylum Chordata; class Actinopteri; order Beryciformes; family Melamphaidae; genus Poromitra; species Poromitra crassiceps. The sequence goes on from NC_139629.1 coordinate 9,969,257, forward strand.
CAACAATGGGGAGTCACACTCGTGTATGTACAGTATGTTTCAACAATGGGGAGTTACACTCGTGCATGCATGTTTCAACAATGGGGAGTTACACACGTGCATGAGTGTTTCAACAATGGGGAGTTACACACGTGCATGAGTGTTTCAACAATGGGGAGTTACACACGTGCATGAGTGTTTCAACAATGGGGAGTTACACACGTGCATGAGTGTTTCAACAATGGGGAGTCACACTCGTGTATGCATGTTTCAACAATGGGGAGTTACACTCACACATGAGTCTTTCAACAATGGGGAGTTACACACGTGTATGCATGTTTCAACAATGGGGAGTTACACTCGTGCATGAGTGTTTCAACAATGGGGAGTCACACTTGTGTATGTATGTTTCAACAATGGGGTGTCACACTTGTGCATGCATGTTTCAACAATGGGGAGTTATACTGGCGTATGCATGTTTCAACAATGGGGAGTTACACTCGCGCATTTTCAACAATGGGGAGTCACACACGTGCATGGGTGTTTCAACAATGGGGATTCACACTCATGCATGAGTGTTTCAACAATGGGGAGTCACACTTGGGTATGTATGTTTCAACAATGGGGAGTCACACTTGTGCATGCATGTTTCAACAATGGGGAGTTACATGCGCATTTTCAACAATGGGGAGTCACACACATGCATGGGTGTTACAACAATGGGGAGTCACACTCGTGCATGCATGTTTCAACAATGGGGAGTCACACTCGTGCATGAGTGTTTCAACAATGGGGAGTTACACTCATGCATGAGTGTTTCAACAATGGGGAGTCACACTTGTGTATGTATGTGTTGGAGAAAAATATAAGTTAACATGACATCTGACACATTAATCAATAAGCTATAGGCCTATTTGCATACACATAATTATAAGTTCCATGCCATTTGACACATAGACTCACACTGACATTTCACCCATAGCAGGGACTGCTCCATTTGCTGAAACCTTGGGCAGTGCATCATGTTCCATAACAACTGATAACAGTCTCTCAGTCAGACTGCACAACGCACACACAATTCACCCCCCTTCCTCCTCTCTGGTTCTCTCTGCCTACCTTTGCCTATAAAGCATATGTTGACTGTCGGCCATTGGCTGAATATTTGACTCTGTACATCGATCAGACATGTGTACATTGAGATTCATGCCCTCTGTCAATATACATATTGCAGAGAATGTATGGTATTAAATATACTTTTATGATAAATCTTCCTAGACTCATGGCTTCAATTCATTTGGTAGATAAGCTGTTACAAATAATCACATTTAGCGGATGTATAGAATTTTATTCTCTATCAGTATGTTTCAACAATGGGGAGTCACACTTGTGCATGCATGTTTCAACAATGGGGAGTTATACTGGCGTATGCGTGTTTCAACAATGGGGAGTTACACTCGCGCATTTTCAACAATGGGGAGTCACACACGTGCATGGGTGTTTCAACAATGGGGAGTCACACTCGTACATGCATGTTTCAACAATGGGGAGTCACACTCGTGCATGCATGTTTCAACAATGGGGAGTCACACTCGTGCATGCATGTTTCACCAATGGGGAGTCACACTCGTGCGTGAGTTTTTCAACGATGGGGAGTCACACTCACACGTGAGTGTTTCAACAATGGGGAGTCACACACGTGCAAGAGTGTTTCAACAATGGGGAGTCACACTCGTGCATGCATGTTTCAACAATGGGGAGTCACACTTGTGCATGCATTTTTCAACAATGGGGAGTCACACTCATGCAAGAGTGTTTCAACAATGGGGAGTCACACTCGTGCATGCATGTTTCAACAATGGGGAGTCACACTCATGCAAGAGTGTTTCAACAATGGGGAGTCTCACTCGTGCATGCATGTTTCAACAATGGGGAGTCACACTCGTGCATGCATGTTTCAACAATGGGGAGTCACACTCATGCAAGAGTGTTTCAACAATGGGGAGTCTCACTCGTGCATGCATGTTTCAACAATGGGGAGTCACACTCGTGCATGCATGTTTCAACAATGGAGAGTCACACTTGTGCATGCATGTTTCAACAATGGGGAGTCACACTCGTGCATGCATGTTTCAACAATGGAGAGTCACACTCGTGCATGCATGTTTCAACAATGGAGAGTCACACTCGTGCATGCATGTTTCAACAATGGGGAGTCACACTCGTGCATGCATGTTTCAACAATGGGGAGTCACACTCGTGCATGCATGTTTCAACAATGGAGAGTCACACTCGTGCATGCATGTTTCACCAATGGGGAGTCACACTCGTGCATGCATGTTTCAACAATGGAGAGTCACACTCGTGCATGCATGTTTCAACAATGGAGAGTCACACTCGTGCATGCATGTTTCAACAATGGGGAGTCACACTCGTGCATGCATGTTTCAACAATGGGGAGTCACACTCGTGCATGCATGTTTCAACAATGGGGAGTCACACTCGTGCATGCATGTTTCAACAATGGAGAGTCACACTCGTGCATGCATGTTTCACCAATGGGGAGTCACACTCGTGCATGCATGTTTCAACAATGGGGAGTCACACTCGTGCATGCATGTTTCACCAATGGGGAGTCACACTCGTGCATGCATGTTTCAACAATGGGGAGTCACACTCGTGCATGCATGTTTCAACAATGGGGAGTCACACTCGTGCATGCATGTTTCAACAATGGGGAGTCACACTCGTGCATGCATGTTTCAACAATGGGGAGTCACACTCGTGCATGCATGTTTCAACAATGGGGAGTCACACTCGTGCATGCATGTTTCAACAATGGGGAGTCACACTCGTGCATGCATGTTTCAACAATGGGGAGTTACACTCATGCATGCATATTTCACCAATGGGGAGTCACACTCGTGCATGCATGTTTCAACAATGGGGAGTCAGTGAATCCCTGACATGTTCCGGGTCCGGCAAAAATGCAAATCTTGTAGGTGCCAGACCTGAAAAACAGGCGAATGTAGAGTTTCAACAATGGGGAGTCACACTCGTGCATGCATGTTTCAACAATGGGGAGTCACACTCGTGCATGCATGTTTCAACAATGGGGAGTCACACTCGTGCATGCATGTTTCAACAATGGGGAGTCACACTCGTGCAAGAGTGTTTCAACAATGGGGAGTCACACTCGTGCATGCATGTTTCAACAATGGGGAGTCACACTCGTGCATGCATGTTTCAACAATGGGGAGTCACACTCGTGCATGCATGTTTCACCAATGGGGAGTCACACTCGTGCATGCATGTTTCAACAATGGGGAGTCACACTCGTGCATGCATGTTTCAACAATGGGGAGTCACACTCGTGCATGCATGTTTCAACAATGGGGAGTCACACTCGTGCATGCATGTTTCAACAATGGGGAGTCACACTCGTGCATGCATGTTTCACCAATGGGGAGTCACACTCGTGCATGCATGTTTCAACAATGGGGAGTCACACTCGTGCATGCATGTTTCAACAATGGGGAGTCACACTCGTGCATGCATCTTTCACCAATGGGGAGTCACACTCGTGCATGCATGTTTCAACAATGGGGAGTCACACTCGTGCATGCATGTTTCAACAATGGGGAGTCAGTGAATGCCTGACATGTTCCGGGTCCGACAAAAATGCAAATCTTGTAGGTGCCAGACCTGAAAAACAGGCGAATGTAGAGAGCTTGATGACACTGAATGCGTCCTAGACATGTGTCCTTCATGCACATGACCTGAGGGGGGAACTGCATCCTTTCTCAATGACAGAGACATGGCACAGCTTCCACACAGAGGCCCCCACCTTTACGCGTCTCTCAATCGCCCGTCAGTCAAACTCTCTACCGTGAAAACGATGTGTGTGCAGCAGGCGATCGGGATCTTGCGTAACGGCTAAAAGTCTGTCATGGTGAAAAGCAAAAGTGCTTCCTTTTCGCACGCAAGTAAATAAGAGCTCGGCATTTGAATGGCTTACATACTTCAAGCGGGGGAATGTGGATGTGATAGACAGTTGCTATGAGGAAGTGCAAGCGGGCCCAAGACAAACATGGCTGTTTACAGAGGAAAAGAAGCAATAGTGTCTGGCTGCGTGAATGGTCTCTATGGGAACTGTGCGCAACAGCGCTCTAGCTGCCAATGCCATTGAGGTGCGGTGAAGTGAGGAGATATGATCAACTTTACAAAGGATGCTTCAAATACAGTCGCTATAGAAACATTCTATGGCTATTATAATGATAGCATAGGTGGAATAGCATACTATGCTGAGAGATCACAATAAACCTGCCATCAAGTGCTGCAGACACACTCCAAGGGCCAAAGGAATATCATCAGAATATGATGTGATTTTTCATTACATTAGCAATAAATGAGTTTGTTTGTTTGTTTGGACTGAATATAAGAAGAACTGTTAGCATGAGCAGTGATAGCCACCATGCCTGAAAAGACAAGGAGACAAAGACAGTAACAAGCCCCACCCACGCTGCTTGATTGACAGGTGATCTCTGGGAAGTGCAATGCAGAAACACCACAGTGATGAGTGCTTAGAACAGTGATTCCCAACCAGGGGTACATGTACCCCTAGGGGTACTTGAGCAGCTTGCAGGGGGTACTTGGAAAGATTGGGATTACAATGTATTTCCAAAATGATAAAAACTGGTGACTTTTTCCCAATTCAAAATTGTATTAAAGAGGAGTCATTCAAATTATTTTCATTTAATGAGATGTGTTAGAGAGGCCTACTAAAAGTTTAATATAAGTTTAATATAACAACTGTAGGAGAATTATGGACACACATGAGTGAGGGGTACTATCGTCATGGTAAAACAGCTCAAGGGGTACATAACACAAAAATGGTTGGGAACCACTGGCTTAGAAGGACAGATGGAGAGGAAACAACATAACAATACACCACAGCAACGAGCTTAGCAAGAAATACTGAGATGTGGTGTTTTTTATGTTGTCTCCATGTGTCCTTCTAAGCCCTCATCACTGTGCTGTTTCTGCACTGGTCTGGTTGTTTGTGTTATGATGATCAATCATTAACTGGAAGTCATAGTACAGTTTATCTTTGTATTACCTGTTTGTTATAAACAGTAGATGGTCAATGCCAGACCATTTAATGTACTTCTGCACCATAAAAATGTAAAGTTGGAGGTTTTTGTGGCACAATATTGTGTTTGTGCCTACAAAAGAAAAAATATGAATTTAACACACACACACACACACACACACACACACACACACACACACACACACACACACACACACACACACACACACACACACACACACACACACACACACACACACAAAATACAGGTCTCTTGCTATATGGATGCCATGCCACAGTAAGCCAGTAATGCTTAGCATTTTAGAGTAAGCCTGAATAACAATTATTTTGAAGGATAATTATAGCCTTGAGTGATAGGCTACATAAGCAACTGCTAGGGGCACAGACCATCTAGTGTAGTATTGGTGCCAAGTGGGGGAAAAGTTAATTAAAGCTGCCACATGGATTTAAATATATCAGTCATGGATAAGTAAGCATAGATATGGCTTGTTGAAGGAAAATGATAGGTGTGATACCATATTTTTCCAGCTCTCAAATCCCACTAAACTATACAGGTGCCTTATTCTCCATGGCAACAAATGTAAGCAAAACTTTATAGAGTAACTAAACCCCCAAACCACTTTTTTTTAGCTGAAACCCAATGTATATAGAAATGTAGTGTTGTTGATGGATTCAGGTCCACATCTTGACATTTTAGTGCAAGGTATTTGAATTCATACAGTATTATTGTGTTGCATAGTGACTGCTCTCTACTGGTTGAAACCCAGGTATTGCAATTTAATTTTGCTATTGGTTGATCTTGGTCAGGTGGCAAGCTCGGGCTTGGACCAGGCTTGGACAAATGAAGTGATACTAAAGTGTAGTTTCTCGAATGGCCACTTGAGGCTGGCTCGAGGGTCATTCCCTGTTCGCGCCCATGTTAACTAACATGCCTGACTTTACAACAGAATTAAACATGTTTACAGCCTGGTTTATATAGCAAATTTCACCTTTCATAAAAACTGTATGGGGGATGATTATTTTTTTTTTTTTTTAATAGAACATATTATTAGCCTGGCAGGTTGTGACTTTATGGTAGTGACCTGCCACAGTAGATGCGGTTACTTTACTGGTTGTAAATCATTGTGTTTGTATGACAGCAGAGGCGTCCTTGGCGATATTCGAGATTAAAAACATTGAAGGACCGCCTAGTCACCTGACATCCTCTGCGTAGGAATAACAGGCAATAAGAAGATGCTGATAACAGGGGTTTTTCAGGCCATATCTTCTTCAGAATCAGAATCAGAATCACTTTTATTGCCACAGTATGCATACGAGGAATTTGTCTTAGGTGTCTGTATGCAGCGTAGCGGTCACATCAGAGATAAGAAGTAGGAAGATAACTAAAAACAATCACAAAGTTGCAAGTGCAATCAAATCGAGTAAATATATACAATATGTACATGAGTGGTGTGTAGCATTGACTGACTGGAGGAGTGTTTGAAGAACTACGTAAGAATGACTATTTGTTATCAATATTGCATTTTTGTTGTTGCTCAAACCTTACCAGTATGCTATGTGTACTGTAGCAACTGTTTTATAAAAGCAATAAGCCCCTTGAGGCTGTGATTTACAGTGATTTTAGAACAGCTAAGAGGTGCCGCAAGTGGCGTGCCTTAAACACCCCACAGCTGTTCTAAAATCACTGAAAATCACAGCCTCTCTGGGCTTATTGCTTACTAGGCATTTTGCATGCTATGCACGCTCGATTCTTAGGCTCGCCCGCTGTGTGGCCCACTCATTACTCCCTTTTATATAAAGGATATGTTCTACTGTGGCAGGCTGCCCCATTAAGATCATGACATGCCATGCTATAAAAATATGTTTGTTTATATATTCTGATGTTTCTATGATGATTCAATCATTCCTATAGTTCTGCACGTAACATTTCTGTGATCATTCAATCATTCCAGTAATCAGATTAGGCAAGGTTTTTACTGTAGCCTATTGCTGCCTCTCAACGGTTCAAAAACATCTTGTTTATTTGCATAATAGAGCGGGGAAGTGAGATCCGATCTCTCAAGACACATTCTGCCAGGTGTGAACAGATGTAGAGCTGTCCATTTGAGATCAGATCGCCCAAGACGGATGTTAATACCTCTCTGAACAGGGCCTAAAACAGTCCAGTCCACCTTAACAAATTCTATGACTGACTGTACATAGGCCTATATGATTTCCTGAAAACGCCCCATGAAAGGAGAGGAGAAAAAGAGAAAAAAAGACAGGCCCACTTTTTACCTACTGCGAAAAGAGGATCACTTTACATTCAGCATAATAAGTGACCGTGAATAACAAGTCTGCATTGTTTATTCTAGTAGAGGGGGGGCTGGACCATTGAGCTGGACAGGCTGGCTGACTTCAAGGGGAAACTAGAACCTAGTGGGAGGGGGAAGAAAATCTCGACGGTGATCACACACTGTTCCCTCACTGCTGAACGGGAAACTTTTCAGAAACTTTCCTTTCTTCCCCGCAACTAACTTACCAGCAGTAGGCTACAGCTAACGTTACTTCTGCTCTCTCTCACCGCAGCAGCACCAACCAAGGTCAATAATAGTGACCGCCCATGGGGACTGTCAGTGCGGCACGGATCATCCGCAGAAACCGGCTTCTTTTTTAGGGACTCGCTCGGTGGCTGAAGGAAAAAAACAAACACGGACGGACTAGCACACGGTCGTACGGCTGGATGAAGCTGACTGTACCCAAGGAGTAGTGAATTGTTGTTAACCTAGTTTTAACAATGAACGATCTTCAAAGTGACACGATGTTGGGCAACCCCGGGATTTATGCTGCCAAGAAGCGGAAGAAGCCTGTCCAAAAACCGTAAGACTTGTCGAAATGTTGTGTAGGACATAATGTTGTCACTTTAGCCCCTTTCATGACTGTATTGTAGAGTCTACAACTCGCGAGCAGCCCTTTGATAATAGTCTACATATAAAGCAAAGGGCTGCTCGCGCGTTCCCTTTGTGTTAACCTGTTCTCGGTTAACGTTATCTAGTCAGGCATTGAGCTAATAATTGTGAATATGTGTGGTTATGTCGTTATGGAAGACTAAAGTAACGTAAAGTACTAAAGACGAAAGCTGGTAACGTTACAGGAACAGGGCCGATTTTACACTTCATGGGCCCCTGGGCTATTCATCTCTGCAGGGCCCCCCCCTCAAGCGGAAGGGGGGGCTTCGGTGGCGCCCAACGGGCGCCGCCGGAAAAAAATTTGAGTGTTTTTTTTTTACCTTTTTTAGCCGTATTTAAAGGAATATCTCATTTTAAATCAACATTAGGATTATACTGTTGTGATGTCATTATTCAGTATCTTCTCCTTTTCTCACTAACTTTCATGTCACCACCTGCTCTCCTGTCAGCATTCTAACTTACAAACACAAACTGTAGGTTTAGCCATCATGTTCTTTCATAAACAGCCTGATTGGAAAGAAAACATTGCCACTGAGATGTCACAACAAGCACTTTTATTATATTATTTAGTATTTATTATTGCTGTTATTATTACAGTGCACACACACATTCTCACAATTATTGCACAAATCAATCAAGCAGTATTCAAGTCTGTTCGTACCTGAAATGTCTTCTTCCTGACTTTTGCCGTGGCAAAGCGTTTGACTAGAGTGGTGAAGTCCAATGTTCTAACAATGTCACTTTCCAATGACATCAATGTCAAGTGGGTGAGCCTTTCTTGTCCCATTGTAGACCGTATCCTGTTCTTGACAAGCCCAAGTTTTGAAATGGAGCGCTCTCCAGAGGCATTTGTTACAGGGAGAGTTAAGTAAATCCTGAAGGCAATATCCACATTTGGAAAAACTGATGACAGGTTCCTCTTCCTTATTATTTGAAGCAAGTGCCGCACACTTTTATTGTCTTTGTTTTTGATGAATTCTTTGAATTGCACTATTTCATCTACAAATTCGGGAGCCCTTTCACAGGGTTCCATGTCGTTGTTCCGACCTCTCGCTGTTCCGACCTCCCCTCTCCCAGCCCCCATGCCTAAACCTAACCTCCCCCAGACCCTAACCCAAAACCTAACCTCTCCCACCCCCACGCCTAAACCTAACCTCCCCCAGACCCTAACCCAAAACCTAACCTCTCCCACCCCCCACGCCTAAACCTAAGGTCGGCATTGCGAGTGGTCGGCATAGCAGGTGGACACCCTCTCACAGTGGATGTTATTACTCTGCAAAAAAAATTGAATGGCGTCAGTAAAAAAAACATTTTTTGCGAAGACCCTGGACAGGGGGCCCAAAAAAAACACATCAAGGGTCCCAAAAAAAAAAAAAAAAAAAAAAAAAAATTAATTTAATTTTTTTTTTTTTTTTTTTTTTTTTTTTTGGGCCCCTTGATGTCCCGGGCCCGGGCTTCAGCCCGGGTAAGCCCGTTGGTAAAATCGGCCCTGTACAGGAAACGGGAGTATGCCTGAAAAAATGAATCTGATAGCTTGGAACATGTATAGCCTTAGTTTAGCTAGCTACAGACTACGATAGTCGATCCTAAATGAACGGGTTATTAAAAACGTTAAAAACGTTCGGTGGCGCCTAAGAAACCAAATCGTTTGATACGAAGCTGAACTTGGCTCCCGATTCGTAGCTCTAGTCGCAGCTAGTGATGTGCGATCAGGAACGAGTCGATTTTCCCGAACATTTTTTTCAATGACAAACTCTGAAATACTTACCATTGGTACTACTGTGACACGCTTATTGATCGTAAATGTATTTCTAATTTGTAATCAATTCAGTGTTAATTCAGCCTGGCCCGATCTGGATTTTCACACTCAAAACCAATCTCAGGCTTTACGGGCTATTTCAGGCCAGCTGTTCATGGGTTAAATCACCTGGACCACCCACAACATGCATGTTATATACTAAACAGGATATAGACTGTCTGATTAAGGTTATGCTGTTTAGGTGGTTAATATGTATGAACATTGATATGGGTGGGCCAAAGTGAATAAGGGCTCTACAAAAAATTCAGTCTGACACTCCTAGCCTGGTTAAAACCATCAACGGGACCTCACATCCTGTTTTGCTCCACGTCACGGATCAGTCTGGACTTCCAGCCACCCACGTTGATTTCCTGAAATTACATTGTAACCGGGCCAATCAATCAGGGACTGGTCATAGTTGATGACGTGAACGAGCCAATCAGGGCCGGTAGCAAAACAGTAATGGCGTCTCCCAAAGCAACGAGTGGCAACGTTAACGTTTATGGAGTAAACACAGCCATTAGTGCAGTTATTGCAGAAATAGACTCAATAACAATTAACAAGAGCATGCACTAACAGAATTTGAGTTTGTCAAGGCAAGTACTCCCGCCCACTGAAATCGATGTGGGCGGCTGGAAGTCCAGAGAGATCCGTGGAGTGAAACAGAATGTGGGGCCCTATGATCAGAGTGGTTTTTATCAGACTTAACTGAATCCTATACTGGGGAATATTTCTTGATACAGACTATATGGCATAGCACAAATTACAAATACTGTACATTGTTTACAATCATAAACATGCCACAGTCATTGTCATTGAAAAAAACTGTTTGAAAAAATCGACTCGTTCCAGGTCGCACATCACTAGCCCTGAATAGGGAGCTATGAATTGTGAGCTAACTTCAGCTTTGTACCATACATAGATGTAGTAAATTAAAAGGTGTGTAAACACTGATGTCCATCATATCCAGTTGGTGCTAAATAAAACAAGCAAAACAAAAAAAGAGAGTCATAGCCTACTCTTTCAGAACAAGCTTAGTTAATTTGCACTTTTCGCTCCATAAAACCCATCTCTTCATATAAAATACACCAAGTTTATACTGTCCAGTGATGTCCATACTATGAATTTAAGTAGAAGATAGAAATGTATTTCGGGCTAAAAAGCTGGGTAAACTGACTCCATTTGTGTTTATCCTGACCTGCACTACATCCCCTTTTGATCCATACGTCCAGTAACTTTGACCATTTAAAAGTTAGCATTTTTGCAAGTGATGGCGTCTGCTGCTTGTTTCATTCGGATGGAAGAAAGAGGGGGAGAAAAAGTCTGGCGTGCTGTGTTTTTTGGTTCTGGGTTTTTTCTCTCGGGTTACCTTAAGAATGTGTCTCCGTGTATAGTTTTGGTCTGGCGTGGAAACAGCGCTCTGCGCATTAATCACAATCAAGCTGGAGAGTCGGCTGCTGCTCTCACGCGATGCTCACAGGAGGGCGGGGGGAGCAGGGCGCGGGGAGGCGGGGCTCCAGGCTCCTCCGAGTATGTTATTGTAATCTGATACTGCCTCTGCTTCATTATGAGAACACTGCTGTGTGTGTGTGTGTGTGTGTGTGTGTGTGTGTGTGTGTGTGTGTGTGTGTGTGTGTGTGTGTGTGTGTGTGTGTGTGTGTGTGTGTGTGTGTGTGTGTGTGTGTGTGTGTGTGTGTGTGTGTTCTTGCTTTTTCCCCCCTTCTTATTTCGTCTTGGTTTTCTCATTCTTTGTCTTCTTCCACTGGACAGCTTTTGGCTGTTTGCAAGGGGGTTGAAACCTCGCTTCTTCAACTTCTTCCAGTACAAACATATTTTGTGACACTCACAGGGGACTAGTTTTTAGGCTGGAACTACTTTCAAAAAGAGACTTCTAAATGTTAAAAAGCAATGGAACAAATAAAGAAAAAAATGGGGGGGGGGGGGGGGGGGGGGCAACGTCGGGAAACTTGCACAAGCTTTCTGTGTTCACTGTCCACTGTGTTGGTTGGTGTGTGTGGATAATATAACACTCCCCTGGTATCTAATATTGATCAGTTCATAATATCCCTGTCCACATAGGTTGTGTTAATTGCCTACAGTAGGCTATGTCCTTTCCAGAAACAAGTATAATAACTACAGTACATTTTAGAATGATAGGCCTACTACAAATATCACAGCAAATGTAAGTCCTCCTATAGAATTGATACTACTGTATATAGATGGATGACTATGAGAAACGTGAGCTGTGCATCAGGAAAGGAACTTTTTTTATTTTATTTGTCAGGCCTGGGAGCAAAGACAGAACTTCATTGTTTGGGGAGTGATGTAATGATATGATATTATACTTTATTTGAGCCTTATGTTGATCATCAACATAAGGCTCAAATAAAGTATAATATTATATCATATCATAGTTGATGTTTAGGATCTAATGCACCAGTGCAATGGTAAATATTTGCTGTCTTGTACGAGGGTTGGACACTCTGCGTGCATGACACGAAAATAAAGTAATCAAATCAAATCATATATCGGAGATAGAAATACCACAAAGCTGTCAGGCTAATAATCCTCACTATCCAGTAGCACAGATGCACGACGCACGTGAGTGCCTATCGGAATGTTATAGCGTATTTGGCGTTTGCAAATAGACTGTTCCCAGTACGGATCCCAAAATAAAAAGGTGGCCTGTGTACAGACGTCTGTATGTTTATGAAGATGTGGAGCTGTGCAGCGAGGACTGAGGTTTCCTGGACAGCCATCTGGGCTTGGCTGCACAAAGGCACCATTGAGACTGACTGTAAAAGGCTGTGGTCCATAGTGGCATTCCAAGGGGAGTTCTGTCCATCCAAAAACTCTCTCTTCTACTCCCCGTTCCCCCCTTTTTAGTTTCACCACCTCTCTTTTTTGCCAAGCATTTGCCCTAGATCAGAAATGGCTAAAAACGAGCTAATGTGTGTTATTACCGACAAGGTTTTCTCCCAGCCTTTCTTTATGTGGGGAAAACGAACCAGTTTATCAGCTGGCTGCTCACGGCCTTGATCAAGGACATCTGAGCAGCAGCAGCAGTAGTTGTTGAAGGAAAGGAACGCGTTTACCCGTTCACTTCCCCCGCCCGGATGGCTGATTGGAAACTGATGAGGCCCGATTGCTCGTCTTGCCCGTCGCTATTCAGCTAATGCTAATGCCTGTTTACCACACACACTGCAAACACTGCAACATTTGCAACATTGTAATCGCGTTGTGACTTTGCTTTGTTCGTCCTGCTACATTGTTCTGTAACTGTAGCAGGCATTTCTACATGGTTACTCCAAGAGTAGAGTCTGTGTGAAAATATGGTTTATTTCCTAGGGCTCATTCTAGTCTAAACTTAAGGGAACTTGTGGTAAGGTGTGTGTGTGCGCGTGAGTGTGTGTGTGTGTGTGTGTGTGTGTGTGCGTGCGTGTCCGTGTGCGCGCATATTCTTTTGTGCATGCGTATTCTTCTGAGCGTACGCGGCTGCAAGTCCACGCGAATGACATTGTAGCTAATACTCGGCGAGCGGATTGTCAGCGCTTGGTATAGTGTTACGGGACATCGTCTATTTTAGTAAGCGCAACTGCAAGTCTCAATTAGAGAGGGTAACATGCTTCACCCAATGCAAACGCTTTTGGCCAACAGTAATCTAAAGAGATCAGTGTGTGTCTTAAGCCAGCCTGTATGTAGTATGAGTCGCTCACGCACTTACACACTTGCGTACACACACACACAAGCAGGCCGCGACACGCAAACACGTACACACGTACACACACACACACACACACACACACACACACACACACACTGACTCGCATACAGACTTGCTGATAGAGGTGTGGCTGAAAGCCAAAACAAACTGGCTACACAATAACATAGTGGTCCATTGTTCTGTTGGTTGTTTAATCTACAAGGAGGCCTCCTTTTAGACATCCCACTAAACACATTTGACCATTGTTCTAAGTTTAACTCTCGTAAGCTGCTCTACAGAGTGTCTCTGTTAACGATGGAGCCTGGGATGAACCTCCATAGTGTGCGTAGATAACAAGGCAACAACTAATCCTGGGTTTGAACGGTTTTGCACTTTCAGAACTCTTGCCTGGAATGATGATTAGGATTCAGTTTCCATACTGTCATGATGTGTATGGTCAAACTGGCACCAGGTCACTTTGCGCCTTGAGCAGCTCCAAATGGAAGCGGGAGGCCTTGCTGTTCTGAAAACGGTTTGAACTTTACATTTGAAATGCGAGGCTCAGGCGGGCAGGGGAGGAAATGACGTTTTCTTTTAACAAGGGGCTTTTTCTTTGCCCATGGGAAATGTTTCAGGGGCATTTTGGATCATTTCCAGGGCAATTTGATCAAATGTTGTGAAATACCTCAGTTCTTCTATGTTGTATGATATCAATATTCAAGGACTCTTATCTAAGCATATTTTACAATCACAGTTTAAAAAAGGGGGAGGGGGGGGGGGGGGGGTGCAGGGGGGGGGGGTGCAGGGGGGGGGGGTGTGCAGGTACAGATGCCTAGCTGGCCATTTTCTAGTTGAACTTTGCAAATGCAGAACAAAGTCCGGACCCGCTTTGCAAATACAGAGTAACGTTAAAAGACAGAAATTTAGCTTTATTTTATGGGGGCAGTTAAAAGCCCCCGTCATCCCAATTACAAGGGCGATTTTAGATTTTTTTAACAGGCATTTGACGCCGATCGCCCACTCATTTCTGACCCCGTCGGCTGACAGGAGACCCATATATATATTTTTGCTCTCTATTTTCCAATTTCATCACTTCCTATATGGGTAAGATTTTCCACCGGTGATCATGCTGACACCAGAATGTCCGGTCTGGTCTCATTTCAAAAGCATCCAGATGTGACTAGAAACATGGATGTTTATTGTACAACGTAACTGAACAGTTTAGTTGTTGACATTACAGTAGTTTATTGATGTGCTCACCTCTTACAAATGGGTGTTTCTCTATCTTTTCCATTTTTCTTTTCAGTTATTGGTTTCTGTGCCAGAAGATAGAGATAATTTCACCAAAATTCAGTATAAAAATGTAAAAAAAAAGAGAGAGAAAAAGAACACACATTGCAAATGAAAGGCCTGGGTCAAGAGACTAAGAGCAGGAGGAAAGGTTACGAAAGGAACAACACAGTCTCTCCAGCATTCGTCCACAATTCTCAGTGAATACAGTTCAAGGCCCAAGTTTGACCTTATGATGCAATGTGTCAATCTGTAGATAAGCTGTTAAAACAGTCAGAACATGGCAAGCAGAAGTGGTCAACTAGGTTTATGTGCCAAGATTTTAAGACAGATAATTTCAATTCAGTAGTATATGGTGTATGATGTACTTAAAAGAAAATGGTGGGCCACTTAAAAACGGGCATTGGGCCACAGTTTACCCGCAGGCCATAGTTTGGCCACCTTTGATCTAAAGCAGTGGTGACCAATTTGGGGCCCGCGGGCCAAGTTTGGCCACGCTATTCCAACCAGTTCCCCTCCCTCTGAACAGGCGCCTTTAACGACCAAAGGAGGAACCACATTAGCAACCAGGATATTGCATGTTTTTGTCAAATTGTCATTGCAAATTCTTTACAAAAGATGGACAATAAAGCTGATTTTCAAAGTACCTTGAGGATTTTTCAAGTTGTGAATTAAGTCAAATTTCTCTCTTGATTACAAAGGTGGAAAATACAACTGTTTTTAACGGGGTGTTTACTGATTACGGTAAATGTTTAAGCTCCCCACAAATGCAGATGTTTTTTTAAATATATATAACCAATTGCAAATTATTACAATTACCAAACAGATAAAAAGTAGATTATTATATTGAAATGTTATTTTAGATTTAGAATGTTAGAATTTTCTATAAAACACAATACATTTTAATGTAATTCCACAACGTTTATTTTTGGCCCTCGGCCCTCCACCCAGATTGAGTTTTGGCCCTTCATGGGAAAGAATTTGGGCACCCCTGATCTAAAGCATCTCAGTGTCATGGGACACTCTTCTCTGTTGTGGCCCCATTTTGGATTTGGCCTTTGAGTGGCTGTAGCTTCTAATTCTCAGCGGCTGCCTGGCACCATCATCTGATCAGGTGGATCGCTGCCATCTCCCTTGTAGTCCTCTCTGATCGCTGCCCTCTCCCTCATAGCCCTGTCTGATCGCTGCCCTCTCCATCATAGTCCTGTCTGATCACTGCCCTCTCCATCATAGTCCTGTCTGATCACTGCCCTCTCCATCATAGCCCTGTCTGATCTCTGCCCTCTCCATCATAGTCCTGTCTGATCACTGCCCTCTCCCTCATAGCCCTGTCTGATCACTGCCCTCTCCATCATAGCCCTGTCTGATCACTGCCCTCTCCATCATAGCCCTGTCTGATCACTGCCCTCTCCATCATAGCCCTGTCTGATCACTGCCCTCTCCATCATAGCCCTGTCTGATCGCTGCCCTCTCCATCATAGCCCTGTCTGATCGCTGCCCTCTCCATCATAGTCCTGTCTGATAGCTGCCCTCTCCCTCATAGCCCTGTCTGACCACTGCCCTCTCCATCATAGCCCTGTCTGATCGCTGCCCTCTCCATCATAGCCCTCTCTGATCTCTGCCCTCTCCATCATAGTCCTGTCTGATCTCTGCCCTCTCCATCATAGCCCTGTCTGATCTCTGCCCTCTCCATCATAGTCCTGTCTGATCTCTGCCCTCTCCATCATAGTCCTGTCTGATCACTGCCCTCTCCATCATAGTCCTGTCTGATCTCTGCCCTCTCCATCATAGTCCTGTCTGATCTCTGCCCTCTCCATCATAGTCCTGTCTGATCACTGCCCTCTCCATCATAGCCCTGTCTGATCTCTGCCCTCTCCATCATAGTCCTGTCTGATCACTGCCCTCTCCATCATAACCCTGTCTGATCACTGCCCTCTCCATCATAGCCCTGTCTGATCACTGCCCTCTCCATCATAGCCCTGTCTGATCACTGCCCTCTCCATCATAGCCCTGTCTGATCTCTGCCCTCTCCATCATAGTCCTGTCTGATCACTGCCCTCTCCATCATAGCCCTCTCTGATCACTGCCCTCTCCATCATAGTCCTGTCTGATCGCTGCCCTCTCCATCATAGCCCTGTCTGATCTCTGCCCTCTTCATCATTGCCCTCTCCGAGGAGACAAATCCATGGGGACATTTTGAAACAAAGATTTCTCAGATCTAGAGAAAGTAGGGAAATCCATTTTCAGCCATGACTGTGCTCAGGTGGAAGGAATGCCCTGGGTTCATGCTGGGACACCAGAAGGAGGGAACACCTACCACAGCGGAGAGGATATTGTCAAATAAAAAGGCGCAGCGTGTTCGTATTCCATTCATCATGTTGGTGCTTCTGTAGTCGTGTGCAACATATGTTTTTGTGTGAGCTTTTCTCTCTCTGTCTCTGTGAAGCTGCTCTGTAGGCCAGAGCCTGCTTTCCAAACTGGCCTACTTTGATTATGCAGTATGTGTTTTTCAGCAGGTTAGCTTGTGTGTGTATTGTATAATTTTTTCATACATGCTTCTAGTAACCTAAGCTGAAGTAGTTTTCTTATGTTGCCCAGTGAATGTGTAGGAAAGCATTGTACTTAGGTCTATACATACATACCACTGGGCCATCGTGATAAGAGTGGTTATAATAATGTTAATTCCACTACAGGAGAGACTTGATGCTCTCTGATAGGTGAGGGGAAAATGCACGCATATATATCGGTATCGGCAATCGGCCAAAATAGTTAGAGATTGGATATCGGTTAAAAAAAAATCCAATATGGTGGCTATAGCGTCTAGATGTGTGTAGTTACTGGCAGCCCGCGCCGCCTACTTGGAGCAGACAAAGACATGCCAGCGACATTAC
This sequence comes from Poromitra crassiceps, assembly GCF_964638095.1. NCBI lineage: Eukaryota > Metazoa > Chordata > Actinopteri > Beryciformes > Melamphaidae > Poromitra > Poromitra crassiceps. The sequence goes on from NC_139629.1 coordinate 9,986,976, forward strand.
AGCGCACGAGTGCAACATGAGTCCCTTTGAAATGAATGTGAGAGACGGGGGTCTCCGGGTTCAGAGCCCTATCTCCCTCTCTCTTTAAATAGGCCAGGCCAGAGAAAAACACTGGGATGAGGTAAATCATCACTCTGACTTACAATGAACCCCCCTGATGTCTGCACGGCCCCCGTGATCCATAGCAAAGTCAAGGTGGAGAGCGGGGGGGGGGGGGGGGGGGGGGGGGGGAAGATGGCTCTGAATACTGGCTTTTGTCTCGGCAAAGGCATTTCTGCAGAGTGAGATCAGGCCTGTTCCATTTCTGGGAAGGTACTGCCTGGGTCTGAGGCCCGGCAATTGAGTTATGACTGCATTCCCCACAGACTCTTCAATGGCAAAGGAGGGGGAAACAAATTGCCTATCATCAACCACAGTTTTCTGTCACGAGTGAAAGTGACCAAGTTTGACTTCTTAAAGGGAACGAAAGGTAAGAGAAGTGCAAATAGGGCCTTTTCTTGACAGTCGACAGCCGTTCCATCATGATGCAAGACTGTCTGAAACAACAAATCCTATCAGCGTTGACTCTGGATTAGCTGTTCCTAAACGGCAGTGGTTTCGCCCCAACATGAAAACAGCTTGATCTCATGTTTGGCCTCTTGTTTAAAGTGTTCTGTGATGATGACTAAACGTCGAGGTGAAAAATCCACCCTGATGCTCTGTGACTGTTATCAGTATTATTCAGTGGGTGACGTTCAATGTGTTTTCCAGGAGTTCTTCTGTGACGATGATGAAGTGCGCACGGTCATTTACATTTTTTGGTGAACCCACTTTCACTTTCAGCCAGGCTCCAAAATTAGCAGCAGCCACCAGCCAAGTGCTTGCTAGTAAAATATTGAATAAGCCTTTATTGTCTCCCTTGGGAGAAATTCTTTTTGGGCATCAAGAGACACAGCGTTAGACATATACAGTACATATTGACATATAGACAGTGCAATCAGACGACAATTAACATTAAATTCCTACAGTGTACATATACATCAAGCGTACCCAGTGGTGAAATATTGCACCAGCCCTCCGCAAAGAAAGAGAAAAATGTTGAAATGAAAGATTATTAAATATTGCACCGCTTCTCTAAAAATAAAACATGATGAGCTGTTGGTCTGCGTTATCTCTTACTATTGAGTGCTTTAATGGACAGTGGGACAAAGGAACATTTATACCTGTTCAGTTTACAGTTTGGTAACCTGTACCTTCTGCCTGACGGCAGCAAATATGCAAGTGGCTGGTAGATTTGCTTGACTCACCAAAAAGAAAGAAAAAAACGGTGCATTCAGCCTGCCTCATCCACTTCCACTTCAGATTTTTCCTACATTTCCCAGAATGCCTTTCAGCTGTGGGTTATAGGTGTAGGTGGAGAGAGCAATAGTATTAGGCCGCCAGTTTTAGTGTGGATTTTTCATTTTTCCTTTCCAATCCATTTTTCTTTTTCCACTCAGAATTATGTGGATTTGTTGATACTATATACTGTAGTGTAGGATAGCTAATAGCTAAATATGAGTTGTGTTGTATTTTGAGGCTGGAAGCATTTTGACATTCACTACGCTGGACACATTTTGAGGTATAGGTTCAGAAAATACCCCAAACATCTTAAAGGGGCACTTCATCCGGAATTTCTTTTTGTGTGTTGATTTATTTTGCACATGATCTCACACATATCTGAAAAGTGTAAACAGTTTGGCAACATTCATTTAGTTGGACAGTTATTGAGAGCTGACTTGAGTTAAGTTTGGAGTGGACCAGTTATGTCATCAGAAGACTGTAGACAATGATTCAGTGACTTCTGATGACACACCACTGGTTCACACTTAACTCAAATAAACTCTCAATGACTGTCAAACTAATGAATGTCTGCAAAACTGTTTACACTTTTCGGGATATGTGTGAGATCAAATCCTTAATCGAGCATAGTTATTTTCGTTTAGTTATCCTTTCAGAAATTCTCTTTGTATTCTGTGGCAACAGACAAAATACAACCACAACCGAAAAGACATTACATTTTAAGACAGACATTTGACAACAAAGTGCTCCATCAACATCCCCATCAATCAAAAATGATTGAGTACAGCACAAATGCAAGTGTCTCACACCTCATATTTATATTGAGGGTTATTTAGTGTCACCTGCCCGCCCTGAGATCAGAAGGCTGCGGTGCTGACCGGGGCTTAGAGCAGGTGTGTGTAGGCAATGATGATGTGTGTGTGTAGGCAATGATGACGTCTGTGTGTGTGTGTGTGTGTGTGTGTGTGTGCGCGTGCGTGCGTGCGTGTCTCGTCCCCATCGCTCCTCCCCACTGCCACATGGTTCAGCATGTGTGTCTGTTTTGTGATGAATGGCATTGTGTCTCCACCAAGACTCGTAAATTTGAATTTGGCCCTCGGCACGGGTGGTCTCATCTGACTTCATCGAGACGAACGCTGTTGCCCCCATAAATAGCGCAGTGAGAGAGAGAGAGAGAAGCCTTTCCGATGGTAAATAAATCAATAAATAATAACAGTCTTCCATTTTGACACATACAGTATTGAGCAGTGCGAGGTGTGGCACCATAGATCTTCTAGAACCTATTGATTCTCCACGGAGATTTAAATTCCCATCACTGCATGATGTGTTTCAACGGTTCAAGTTGTACATTGCATAGCCCAAATTAATCATAATAAACTTATAAAAGATCAGTTTTTTTTTTAATGAGTTGGTGAATTTCTACATTTCATATTCACAAAATCTAAAAAAAAAAAATATTCACAATAGCCTCAGCGGCCGGCGACACATTTTGAAGCTCTAGCAAAAAGCTTATCTGTGTCCTCTAGTGTCATATTCCAGTGTAATATAGGCTAACAGCTGCACTACAGACCGGCCCATTCTATACTTGGCTCTTGGAAGTGGACCACAGCTTTGGCCTGGGGCATTTTGTCGACTGTCTGGTCTGACTTGTATATGTCAGCGGGCTAATGCCTGCTGTTGACTCACCCGCGCCCAAGTGTTTATTAGTCACGTTTATGGCCGCCTCGCTCTCTCTCTCTCTCTCTCTCTCTCTCTCTCTCTGGAAGGCTTGGGAGCAGTCAGTATGCCATCGCTGAATTTAGATCCCGTTCTACAATTCTAGCGTTTTATTACCGAGGGTGTCATCCTGCAAAGTGCAGCAGATGCCGCGCTCGGGCTGGTGAGCCGGGCCTGAACAGAGTCAGTGTTAGGAAACCACTCTCTGTTGTTACATGCCCCATGTGTCAGGGAACTGACACTCGTTCCCTCCACGGCTGAAAACTCACGCGCCACGTATGGCTCGTTCATCTCAGGTTACTCGACGTGCAAACAAGCGTGTCGTATCCTAGGAGTTGTGCAGCTTGTGGCAGACTTTTCTCTTAGGATGTTTTGTTGTGTCAATCGTTTTGTTTGAGGTATGATGACAAAGTCCATTGTGTGCAATGCCTAAACAAGTAGGGACGGGACGATACATCGAGATTCGATATATCGCAATACAAAAAAAAAGTGACAATACGTATTGTTGCGGCCGAAAAATGAATCTCCATCCGAATTATATTATTGCTACTTTCTAATGACATTTTTAAATTGTTGTTTCCATTCTAGCAAGCCAAGGCCATCACTGTTGTCATTTAACTTTTATTCATTACATCATCATGGTTTTATTGAATTGTGAATTCCATATCGCAAATGAAATCATATCATGAGATCAGCTTTATCATCCCACCCCTATAAAGAAGCCTCAATGTCTCATAGCCTAACACTCTCAAGAGCCAAAGACCTGACATGCATCTTGTCCCCTCTGGTCCTCAGTAAGAAGCTCCCTGGTGCGGATGGAGTTAGTAAATCGAACCCCTCCAAGCGCCACCGGGATCGGCTGAATGGGGAGCTGGACCGCCTCACGGACCTACTGCCCTTCAACGAGGAGGTCCGCACCCGTCTGGACAAACTGTCCGTCCTGCGGCTCAGCGTGGGCTACATGAGGGTCAAGAGCTACTTTAAAGGTGAGTTCCAGGGCAAAAATCTTGCTAAAATATCTCCTGTTACCAGGATTCCTCCTGCATAGAGGAGCCCAGCAAAGACGTTTCAGCCTTTAAAAATTTAACATCCAACTAAATTGTGAAGGATATAATTTGTTTGATTTTTAGTTGCAAGGGGGGGGGGGGGATCCTCACTGACTGTCTGATATATTTGAGTTCAGGACAACCCTGACTGCATATGAACTCAAAATCAAGCATTTTACTTTATGATTTTAGAAAATTTCAAAGTTAAAGTCCCACATTTGTACCTTCCAAGTTTCTGAAACTGGAGGTGCTGTTAAAACTAGGGGTGTCACAATATATCGTCCCACGAAATTTCGCGATAGTAAAACGTCACGATATGTATCGTTGAGATGAAATCTCATATCGTGATTTTTTTTTTTTTTTTTTTTTTTTTTTTTCAAAAGTAGACAAAGAAACGTCTTTGTTTGTTGAAGTTCAATGTGTGGAAAGTAGTTCAGTTGAACAAGTCTCTGAAGAGACACATGAGAAGTTATACAGGAGAGAAACCATTCAATTGCGTTTCTGGCAAAACTGTTTACTTGACAGGAAAAACTGAAGATGCATAAAAAATAGACTAAGAAAAGTCTTGTTGTTTGAGTTTGAAGAAAAACTGAAGATGCATAATGAGAATTTATACTGCTGAGAAACCTTTTAGTTCAAAGTAAATCTAAGTGACGGTGTAACTCATTCTATTTCAAGATAAGCCTTATCTCCAATCTCATGTTTTTTCTAGTTGTTATTGTAATAACAATTTCCCACAACAGCATGTTTTGTATTTGTGCATTTCAAATAAAATACTACTTTTCCAGTCATATAGTGTCATTATTCAAGTTTAAAAAAATATTGTTAAAATCGTATCGTATCGTATCGTTATCGTGAACCCAGTATCGTGATACGTATCGTATCGTGAACTGAGTGTATCGTGACACCCCTAGTTAAAACACAATACTGCTCCATGAGTTCTGACAAGGACTGGTTGTGTTCAGGATAACCCTGACTACACACACTAACTCGAAATCAACCATTTTTACTCTGTCATTTTAGAGGATTTCAAAGTTAAAAGTCCCACGTCTTTAAGTTGAAATGACTTTAAGTCTGAAACTTGGAGTGCTTTAAAAACACAATGCTCCACAAGTTTAGTCTTTACGCAGAGCGAGCATGCTTACTGCCGTGCGTAGTCGCCCCCCCCCAGAGACCCATTCTGAGGCAGGAAAAACCCTGTATATAATATAAATCTTCTCTTGTTACATCAACTTTTCAGCTTTGTAAGGCTTGTGCAGTGGTTCCTTGTTCCTTGAGACTTGAAATATGACAATGGTTTTACAATGTGGAGCAGAGCACAAAGGCACCATTGTTTGATATTAAGACCAAGCCTAGGCACATTTGACCCAAATGCCGCTGATTTTGAAAGTGCCGTCATGCATTTCCCTGTGATGTTGCAGTTCAGTGGTGTTGAAAGCACTCATGGCCTGTGGGCAGGCAGGCTGTTTCATCTGCAACTTTCACAACTGTGCCCAGCCCTGCCCATATCACTGTTTATATAACCTCCTTCGCCCCGAATGTTCGCAGTCGTTCTCAAATGCAGAGCGAGCACGCCACAAACAACCCGCTCGATATTACATCTGATCAATCATACCGTTCACTTCACCTAAGAGAAGAATGTCTTAAGATGTTTTTGCATATTTGCTTCAGCACGCCATGGAGTCAAATCACAAGCGGGTTGTTTTTCTTGAACCGGAGCGCAGAGATCGAACTATCAGCCCTGTGGTTAAGAGTGAGTTATTATGGCCAACTGAGGCTTGATGAATGGGCAAGAAAGAACATCAGTCAACAGCGGAAGCTGTGATGTCTGGGAAACTAGTCAAATATGCAGCGGTTCAGAGCCAATACTGATAACTGTTAGACAAACGTTGGAACAGATAGTATATTGTAACAGGAGGCATAACAATGCTCTCGCTACATCGGACAGACAAGGCCGATTAGGAATGCAAAGCATGCTGGGATTTGGTTTTAGGAAACGGCACATCCTCTCAGCCTCGCTCCACCCTCTCTGTAACCACAATAGACAGGAGACGAGAAGACATGTTTAAATGTAAGACGAGAACACTGGGACACAAACGAGCATGACACAAAGTAGTACATCGATTATCTAGACGATCCAGATTATCTATAGAGTATGATTCATGGACGTCCATATTAGACTAGGTGCAGGTGTGTGGAACGGGAAGCCAACACAATCTCTGTTTGTTGAATCTCAACTAATAAGCCGTTAAAGCAACATCGACCAGACAAAGCGAAACAGTTGGATTGTTGAAGCAATGTCAACTATAAATGCCAAACTAATAAGCTGTTAATGTTACAGGCACTCTATAGACTCGGTAGGTGGAGTGGACTATCCAAATACAAATGTTAGCCTGTTTGAGTTTTCCAAATATCCCTTCGGAATGAAACCTGATGAGTCATGTGAGTCATATCTGTGAGTCATTTATGAAACATCTCCACCGCCCACATCTCACAAAATTGTCAGTGACTTAAGCAGACATCATAGATGTTGGCAGACGGGCTGCTGAGTAAGTTGCCTCGGCGCCTCTGGCTTCACTGCCATTTCTTTGGAGGTATGTGTCCACTTCCTGTTGTTCTTGTATCGGCGCACATAACCCTGTCCGGCCTATATCAGCTCGTACAGGAGGACATTATTGCACTAAATGTGCACTCTCTCACTCTGCTCCGTCATGTCTCATCACGTAACCCCCGCGCCGCTGCAAACGGAACAGACGCAAAAGGTGTTAAAAGGGCAGGATGCAGCCGTGCACACACACACACACACACACACACACACACACACACACACACACACACACACACACACACACACACACACACACCTGCCTCCATTTACGAGCTGTTAGAAAGAAGTGCTTCTTTAAAACGTCCGTCTTTTCTCGCACACTCTCGTTACTCGGGAAAGCAGCGCGCGGCGATTCTCACCGTGCTCTGCACTCACGCTGAGAGCAACGTGATCGGCGAGTTAGCGGCGGTGGGATTCGTTTCCTGAGCGGCGAGGGGGGAAAAACGGTGAACCCGATGTGCGCGGTGTACACTCGGCGTCGGCGAGCCTGTCAGCAGAGAGACGTTGGCCACGGCTGAACTCTTCACGGTCACATTTCCTTTTGGATTCCTTTGCCTCCCTACAGATGTGATTCTTTCCTGAAACAATAGTCCTGCCTGGCATGTGCGACAGCGCGAGACGGACTAAAGTTGTTAACTCATCAAAACGATGTAACGTTATGAAAGGCAATAATACCAGAGCAGTGGAAAAACACATGAGTTGTCTGTTCTAAACCTTGTGCCGGCGGACCACCGCATAGATGCAACGAGAGCCTCTTGCACCGCCTAAAGTCAAGTCAGAATGGAGTGACCCATCACATTGTTAACAGAGTGAAGGATCGCCTAAAGTCAGTCAGAATGGAGTGACCCATCAGATTGTCAACAGAGTGAACGATCGCCTAAAGTCAAGTCAGAATGGAGTGACCCATCACATTGTTAACAGAGTGAAGGATCGCCTAAAGTCAGTCAGAATGGAGTGACCCATCACATTGTTAACAGAGTGAAGGATCGCCTAAAGTCAGTCAGAATGGAGTGACCCATCACATTGTTAACAGAGTGAAGGATCGCCTAAAGTCAAGTCAGAATGGAGTGACCCATCACATTGTTAACAGAGTGAAGGATCGCCTAAAGTCAAGTCAGAATGGAGTGACCCATCACATTGTTAACAGAGTGAAGGATCGCCTAAAGTCAAGTCAGAATGGAGTGACCCATCACATTGTTAACAGAGTGAAGGATCGCCTAAAGTCAGTCAGAATGGTGTGACCCATCACATTGTTAACAGAGTGAAGGATCGCCTAAAGTCGAGTCAGAATGGAGTGACCCATCACATTGTTAACAGAGTGAAGGATCGCCTAAAGTCGAGTCAGAATGGAGTGACCCATCACATTGTTAACAGAGTGAAGGATCGCCTAAAGTCAAGTCAGAATGGAGTGACCCATCAGATTGTTAACAGAGTGAAGGATCGCCTAAAGTCAGTCAGAATGGAGTGACCCATCAGATTGTTAACAGAGTGAAGGATCGCCTAAAGTCAGTCAGAATGGAGTGACCCATCAGATTGTTAACAGAGTGAAGGATCGCCTAAAGTCAAGTCAGAATGGAGTGACCCATCACATTGTTAACAGAGTGAAGGACACAGAGTGAGAAGGGACACATCATACTAAAGCAAGGAATCTCTCTGCGAGTATACATGTCCTTCACATATCTCCAGAACCGTTCGTCCGATCTACTTCACATGTGGCGGCCTGGCGGGTGTATTGCTGAGGAACCGAGGACACGTGCACTTTCAGATTTGGTGCAATTTGGCCCTGCGGAACTTTCAATATTAATCGACTTTGAATGAACAAGCAAACAACGGCACTCTGTGCAGCAGCGGGCCAACGGGCAGTCGGGCGCTGCACTAGTTCACATAATCAGAGGAGCTGGCGACAGACCTAGAATCCTCCTGTCATCCTCATGTAACACCCTTTCACCTACTTTCTTCTCCTGCCGCCATACCTTGTTACACCAACATGCAAACATGTCAGACACACGTCTCCATGGAGCTTTGCACACCTGTACTGCCATGTGGCAACGCTCCCTTCTGATAAGCGTCACTCAGTTGCGACGGCATGGCTGTAGGTGAGTTAGCAGTGGCAGATCTCTAGTCCTCTGTCTTGGTGGTGTTGATGGAATATGCTGTCTTGGAGGCAGTTCTTTTCCGAGGTGTTGCAGGCATCTCAGAGATGAAGATGTCGTGGTAGTAAAAACTAGCCTGCCAGGCACAAATTGTTTGATCCCAGCTATCCCTCAGATTCCTTTTTAAGTGCCAATGAGTATTACTCATGTAGTTATGATTGATCAACAACAGCAACACCCATCCAATATGTGTTTTAATATCAGTTTGGTTCAGTTTCACTGTTGAATGGGGTTGCACAATTAAATCAAATTTAATATGGCCTACTGTCATTTTCAAATCGTAAGGAGGTGCAGTATTTGCTAAAGGAGAAATGTGTGTCAAATGCCATTTTAAGTTAAATATTGTCACCCTGCTGCAGAGATGTCCTGGCCTACACATCATATTCTACAGACGTCAAAGAAAACATCTTTGTTTACAGATCCCTGCAAAAAATCACACTTCATTTGAATGTTTTTCAATTAAAACGAGAATAATTATGTAAAAATGATCATTCCCTCGAATGTCGCAAATCATATCGCAATTGCAATATCAGTGAGAATAATCGCAATACGATATTTTGTCCAACTCGTTCAGCCTTACTGTTGAATATCTCAGCATAATAAACCATGGTCGTGGGGTTGCTCTCTCCCAGCAGGGTAGGCGCTGGTACCTCAAACTGCATTGAAAGATGGGCAGCACATGTGGAATATCAGGGGAATGGCCTCAGCCTCCTTTCAAACAGCGTTTCTTCTCTTGTTTATAAATGTGCGAAGAGTTTGACAGCTGCCTCCCGGCCCACTCTCCTCTTGGCACTCTGCGGGGTCAGAGGTCAAAGCTTCACGAGAGTTCAGGGAGACGTTCACCACCTTCCCCCGTTCCCAGCACACTGCCCCGCCCCTCCCCCTCCCCCTCCTCGTTACTCCCCTCCTTATCCCTCTGCCCTTCCTCTCACCCCACAGCACTGCAGGCAAAGGTCAAGTTCAACCTGCAAAAACATCCCAGGCCCACAGTGCACTGCACTCACACACACACACACACACATGAAGGATGCACCATGATATCGGCTCACACGTCATTACATTACTTTACTTTACTTTACTTTACTTTACTTTACATTAGGTAATTTGGCAGACACTTTTATCCAAAGCGACTTACAATACTGCAGTGATACTCAACTTGCGGCCCGGGGGCCAGATATGGCACCCCGACCATTTTCTAATAATTTCACGTTAGTTTTCATTGTGAATTAGAATCTAATTCACAATAAAAACTAACGTGAAATGAAGTTTGACTGAGCTCCAGCTAAATTGTCAAATACCGCCGTCTGCTCGCTACCCAGGCACTTATGTACGTACTTAACCTAACTAACTTAACCTAACTAACTAACTATCCGGTGTGCACAACATTGTCAGACTAAACTCCGGCTGACACCCCAAAAACCTACAATCCGCTACAGAAAAATGTATATTGTGTTTGTTTATTAACTCGTCTCCTATCATTTCACGAAAGCGAGCAAAGCAAGTTGAGTATCACTGCAATACTGTATCACCTTTTGTCAACAGTAGAGAACATCAAATCACACCATAACCTCATTAATTAAAATGTGAATAATTATGTAAAAATGATAATTCCCTCTAATATCGTCATCGTTATCGTCCGATAAAAGCTTAAAAAAAAAAAGCAAAAAATGTGTGCTGATGTGAAAGGACGCTTTAATTGTGCCCAAATGTTTAAGTTGATGAATCTTACAGTTTTGTTTGAAAGAAAATGTCACATACCGGTAAATGAAAAAATATGGCATGTTTGACATAATCTAAATTGATCACAGTAATCACAGTAAGAGTAGGCATAATAATGTGTTAATTTCCACTACAGGAAAGACTTGATGTTCTCTGAAATTAGGTGGAGGAAAATGCACGCATATATCGGCATCGGCAATCAGCCAAAAGAGCTGGAAAGTATCTGCAATATCGTATATCTGCAAAAAAAATCTAATATGGTGCAACTCTAATAGGAATGGAAAAGGAACTCTGGATGGATCGAGTAGCGCCGGGCCAACTAGCTCACATTTGGAATACTGGACGGGGTTCAGTCTTTGCAAGATTTAATCGTGCAGGCGTTGATCACATTTGGAATTTTAATGAAGCGTTGAGGCAAGTATGGTGTTTATTATAAACTTCAATTGAACATAGTTGCTTAGGGAAATTAGGCTCATCAGAGACGGTAATGGTAAATTTGATACACAAACATTTCTGTGCAATTTCTTTGTAATCCGTGTATTGCCTGCGTGTTTATTTAATATTGCCAGTACTTCTGCAAGTTTCTCTCTCTCTCTCTCTCTCTCTCTCTCTCTCTCTCTCTCTGTCTCTGTGTCTCTCGTCCATGGCGTTTGACATCAGCAAGAATCCCACAGGCTGAGAAGCACAGCCTGTACAGTCAGTGTAGGGGCGGAGGGCGGGATCAAAATCACATGTCGCATCACACTGCCCATGTGCATCCCATCAGCTCATAAATAATGCCTCTTTGTTACAGCTCCACAGTGGCGACGCCCACTTCTTCACCATCAAAACTCTGTTGCTCAATGTTTGGTTCATGTGTGGCAACACTTTGTGTAATGTGCTACATTATGGAGTGTTTTTCTCCTCAGCTGCTCTCTGAGGCAACGCACCAACACTTTCTTTTCTTGACTGCAATGAACGGCTTTTGGACACACGTACGTGCCCCCTGTCATCGGTGACCTTTTGACCTCCCTCCACGGGCGTGGACGGTGTGATAGACCTCAAACTGCCTGTTCCTCCTCCAGTGTCAATGAGTTCAAGTGGTGAGCCGTGCCAGCGTTCTCTCCCTCCCTCGTGCTGCCTGACCCCCCAGCTGAAACGGATCTGCATCGTATCGTTGGCGTGATCAGCCTCTATTTGATACGAGTGAATAATGGCAGCCAACAACAACAAAAAGAGTGCAGCAAAATTTGGGTGGAGATTGGGTTGCAAACATCATGTATCACAGCATTGTCTTCTGTCTCATCTCTGTAAAGCCAACAAATAGCTTTGATGGGACCTTTTGTTAGGTGCTTTACACACTCTTTTTCCCCATCCCAGGCCTTGAATTCTTAGACACCTGAGCATATAGGTAGGTTGAATTATTAGACACCTGAGCATATAGGTTGAATTCTTAGACACCTGAGCATATAGGTTGAATTCTTAGACACCTGAGCATATAGGTTGAACTCTTAGACACCTGAGCAGAGCATAGATTGAATTGTTAGACACCTGAGCATATAGGTTGAATTGTTAGACACCTGAGCATAGATTGAATTATTAGACACCTGAGCATATAGGTTGAATTCTTAGACACCTGAGCATATAGGTTGAATTCTTAGACACCTGAGCATATAGGTTGAACTCTTAGACACCTGAGCATATAGGTAGAATTCTTAGACACCTGAGCATATAGGTTGAACTCTTAGACACCTGAGCAGAGCATAGGTTGAATTCTTAGACACCTAAGCATATAGGTTGAACTCTTAGACACCTGAGCATATAGGTTGAAAGCGTAGACACCTGAGCATAGGTTGAATTCTTAGACACCTGGGGCCGGTTGCACCAACTGGTCTTACACTGGTCTTAAGCTAAGTTGGTCGTAACTTTACGACCTAACAGCTACGCCGGTTGCACCAAGACGGCTTAAGCCTTATTTTCACTACGCCCAGGCGTAAGAGTTACGCCTGGTCAGGAGGAGGCGTAGAGCCTGCCTGTAACAGAGATCTCCGCGGAGACCTTTTTGACCGTCATCGTCGTAACACAGCCAGTTCTCCGTCTTTGAAGCACGATGTTAAGATTATAACTAACTAGTTGTGTGGCTTAGCCTTCCCAAATGTTGCCGTTAATTTTTTTAGAATTTAATACATAGAATGGGGAACGTTACATTCAATTTCATTCAGACTGCCTGACACTAATCGCCGCTGCCATTTTCCCCAGGGGCTTCTACAGGAGGAGGGGGGTGGGAGGAGGGAGGGTGTAGTGACGCACATACAGTAGTGGGTGACGGCGCGAGGCACATTTGTGGGCCAATCAGAGGGCATTCCCCGACAATTCACATGAACGCAGCCCGTCTGATATTCAACCAACCCAAATTCTCTCACGTCACTCCCCTCTTCCAGGAGCTCCACTGGCTTCCCATCTTGGCCCACATCAAATTCAAGACACTGGTACTGGCCTACAGGGCAGTACACCAGTCAGCTCCCCGGTACCTGCAATCCATGGTCAGGTTCCAAACCTCTCACCGCTCCCTTCGCTCCTCCACCAGTGCAGGTCGCCTCGCCCCTCCTTCGCTACGGGGGCTCAAAAGTCGCTCATCCCGATCTCGACTCTTCTCGTCCCTGGCACCTCAATGGTGGAACGAGCTTCCACCTTCGGTCAGGACTGCTGAATCACTGCCGATCTTTCGGAAAAGACTAAAGACACACCTTTTCAGGCTCCATCTGGGCCCTTCTTGATCTAACTTCGTCTCTCTCTTTCCTTATTAAAAAAAAAAAAAAAAAAAAAAAAAAAACTAACCAACCTTGTACCACTAACCTAAACTTGTACCACTGATCCTTCAGAAGTTGTAGTTGTCATAGACTGTGCTCCATAGTTGATTGTTCTATTGCTGACAAAAAATGTGTTATTGTAAGTCGCTTTGGATAAAAGCGTCTGCCAAATGACGTAATGTAATGTAATGTAACGCGCATTGCTACGACCAGCATAGTTAAGACCAGACATAAGCCGTGTTGGTGCAACAGGCGTAAATCCACTCTAAAGACTGGTCTTAACTAAGACCGACGTAGGAGTTACGACCAGGCATAGTTAAGACCACTTGGTGCAACCGGCCCCTGAGCATATAGGTTGAATTCATAGACACCTGGGCATATAAATTGAAATCGTAGACACCTGAGCATAGGTTGAATTCTTAGACACCTGAGCATATAGGTTGAATTCTTAGACACCTGTGCATAGGTTGAATTCTTAGACACCTGAGCATATCGGTTGAATTATTAGACACCTGAACATAGGTTGAATTCTTAGACATCTGAGCATAGGTTGAATTCTTAGACACCTGAGCATATAGATTGAATTCTTAGACACCTGAGCATATAGATTGAATTCTTAGACACCTGAGTATATAAGTTGAATTTTTAGACACCTGAGCATATGTTGAATTCTTAAGACACCTGAGCATATAGGTTGAATTCTTAGACACCTGAGCATATGTTGAATTCTTAGACACCTGAGCATATGTTGAATTCTTAGACACCTGAGCATATGTTGAATTCTTAGACACCTGAGAATATGTTGAATTCTTGGACACCTGAGCATATAGGTTGAATTATTAGACACCTGAGTATATGTTGAAATCTTAGACACCTGAGCATAGATTGAATTTTTAGACACCTGAGCATATAGGTTGAACTCTTAGACACCTGAGCATAGATTGAATTATTAGACACCTAAGCATATAGGTTGAATTCTTAGACACCTGAGCATATGTTGAATTCTTAGACACCTAAGCATATAGGTTGAATTCATAGACACCTGAGCATATAAGTTGAAATCGTAGACACCTGAGCATAGGTTGAATTCTTAGACACCTGAGCATATAGGTTGAATTCTTAGACACCTGAGCATAGGTTGAATTCTTAGACAGCTGAGCATATAGGTTGAATTATTAGACACCTGAACATAGGTTGAATTCTTAGACATCTGAGCATAGGTTGAATTCTTAGACACCTGAGCATATAGATTGAATTCTTAGACACCTGAGTATATAAGTTGAATTTTTAGACACCTGAGCATATGTTGAATTCTTAGACACCTGAGCATATAGGTTGAATTCTTAGACACCTGAGCATATAGGTTGAAATCTTAGACACCTGAGCATATAGGTTGACTTCTTAGACACCTGAGTATATGTTGAAATCTTAGACACCTGAGTATATGTTGAATTCTTAGACACCTGAGCATATAGGTTGAATTCTTGAACACCTGAGCATATAGGTTGAATTCTTGAACACCTGAGCATATAGGTTGAATTCTTAGACACCTGAGCATATAGGTTGAATTCTTGAACACCTGAGCATAGGTTGAATTCTTAGACACCTGAGCATATAGCACGGTGGCAGACAGCGTGGGGAGCCTGTGCCCGGCCTCCACATGAGATGCTATCAGAGCTCTTCAACGGTACCCAGTCAAAACATACGCCGGGGATGAGTCGTCAAGTGCGGACATGCCGAGAATTGAAGATAAAGATCCCGTAAATGGTTAGAAAAAGAAGAAAAGAACAAACACAAGTCACTTTCTGAGGGGGGGTGCTAAGATATAAAGAGCCGTTAGAGGAACATGGCGCACGGGCTGTGCCCTGAAACAGTTGATCTATTCGAACTAATTTGTCGATTGTTCCCATAGCGTGACTTTATGAGGCAATATTGGATATTTTGGAACGCTTGTGGCTGCACTGCTGGTGACATTTGTGTGACGCTGTTAGAAATTTGAGAAAAATGTTGACTGGCTTTTCAACTTCATTGAAAACATCCTGCGCCTGTTAAATATTATAACCCATGTGGTGACGCCATATCTTGCGCTATAATTTGATGTGTTTGTATCTGAGACGCACACACGAGCGCGCACACACACACGAGCGCACACACGCACACGCACACACACACACACACACACACACACACACACACACACACACACACACTCGTTCAGATGACACAAGCGTAGAAGAGAGGCACTGCACTGAAGAGGAAAGAGTTAAGGATAGCGTTTAGTCCTGGAACAGGTCTGCCAGTCGGAGGAGGAGAGAGGGATCAGTATGGGGAAGTCCAGTCTTGTTTATGGAATCCTGATGAACTGAGCATCAGGATATTTTCTTGAAAGACATGTGTTTTACTTATAGGTCCTCTTAAACCACAGCATAATTCACCTGTCAACCCAATATCAACATATCTGGCAAAAAATATATTTCCCCGAGGTGACAGCTCTTCATTTTCATTGAGCGACTGCCTGCTGGCTCTCGACTCGTGACTCGCCTTTCAGAATATCGTGAGAACGCGAGCGACCACTGGGAGAGACGTTTAATTATGTTTTCATTTATTCCAATCGTGCTTGGTGAAAGGCCGGGTCGTCTCTCCAGCTCGCACCGCAGCACCGCCTCTCCATTCTCAGCCTCCTCCCTCCCCCCCATCCCCTCCCCCCCGTTCCCTTTGGCCGGAGTCGAGCTCGCTCGCCCACCAAGGCTCGCTGTGACATTTAGAAGCTTCCAAAATGCATTTGTTTGTTTATCCAGCGAACCAAAATCAGCTGTTGTCCAATTGGAACGTTTGGTCGGGGCATTCACAAACACAGAAGATGTATTATTATTGCCTGTATTTTGAAGATGATGATTCACCATCTCTCAGGGTTACGGAGGAATTTCCAAATATCAACAGTGAACGCGCGCCAGGAAATGTGGCAATATTTATCAGCAAAGAAGAAGAGAAAAGGGCAGTGGAACAATTGCTAAAAGGCAAAAAGCGATTTAGACATCGACCGAGTTATTTTTGTTGTCGTTATAGATTTGGCTGCTTTTTCCAGGGCCATTCATATGTTGTGTTGACTTCACTCTCGTCTCTGAGGAAGCATAGAGAATCGCAGACAATTTAACCGCTTCTACCTCAAACTAAAACCCAGGCCGCTTCTGGCAGCCCCTATGGCCTCCGAAGGCCTATCTGATCGGAGTGGGCTAAATTTAGACAACCGATAGGGGCCAATGTCAATGTTTTTGCATTCTAACCATCCCGCGTTTACGAGAGCTTTGATTAGTCGCCTGGAAAGCAATAAGGATCGTTATAGCGATATGTAGGCTAGCCCGGCGCAGACGAGCGCATATTTAAGGCGAGCTGAATTCTGCCTTGTGTGTTTTGTGCCGGTGCCTAGCCCGCCACGGCCGGTGTGACAGTCATTTGCAAGCCGATAAAAAGAGCCCAGACAGACAAGAATAGCACGTCGTGTTAAATGTAAATTCGTTATCTCGCCCCCGAACGAACACACGCCGTGCCATGAATAGCGTATAATCACTGTTTGTCTTTTTCCTCGTTCGTCTCGGCAGCTCTCGAGCCCGAGAGAATTCAAAGCTGACTCTTCCAGCCAAAGCCCTTTCCCTTCCCGAAATGCCGAGATTAAACTCTTGTCTGATATGGAAAAAAAAAAAAGTGGGGATCTTTCCTTCCCCCTCAGGTCATGGAAGTAATGGGGGCATTAATCAAGTGAGTGACAGGAGGATGGACCTATGGCCTGTGTGACCCAGCTGATTGGCTCTTATTTGCCGCTTGCACCGCCTCTTCCTGCACATCTGCGTGAGAACAGAGATCTGTGTACAGGATCTGCTGGAACTAAATGCTTTCAAATCAAGATAATATTCCCCTATGCATTGCTGGCATGCTTTATACTCTAGTCTCTCTCTCTCTGGCAGCCGTCCAGCCCCGTGACTACAGCGTTTCCTTCAGTCTCCTCACTTTCCACTGGCATTCTTACGCTGTCTTTCAGCCGGACTCTCCCCCCCACACAAACTCTTTCAGTTGATGTCCCTGCCGCCGCCGCCGCCGTCGTGTGTGTGTGTGTGTGTGTGTGTGTGTGTGTGTGTGTGTGTGTGTGTGTGTGTGTGTGTGTGTGTGTGTGTGTGTGTGTGTGTGTGTGTGTGTGTGAGTGGCCAGCATACACTCCCTTTCGGCATGTTTTCTGCTGGGTTCTGGTTTGACCAGTCTGTGCCTTGTTATTGAGCATACAGTCAAATCGTACTTATCTGGGCCTCAGACCTCTGTGCTGGAGGATCTGCTCAGCAGTGTTTTAACTGTAAACACTGTTAGCTGTAGTGTAGAATAATGCTCAGCTACAGAGTCACATAGCCACCGTTAGCATTGAAAACTTTGAACACAAAAATACAACACTAAATTTGTTTAATGTTCAGTGTGTTTCAGTAGTTATTTTGTGTTGTAATTCACTTTTTTCTTTTTTTTTTGTTAACTCACCTTCCCTCAACCTGCCTTGTCTACTTCTACTTTCCTACATTTCCACAGAATGCCTTTTGGCAACCTCTAAACTAGAGGACTTGGATTTTTCCTTAAATCCCCACTGCCCACTGCAGTCAGTTTGACCACCTGTTTAACGGTTAATGTTCCATTTCAAACGTTCTGCGGCCGTGTGGTTTATTAGTCGCAGCCGGTCATCTGATTCTGTGCTACGCTATTTGCGTAAGCTCGCCTGACCGGTCCATGTGAAACTGTAGTATATATATATATATAATGGGAGGCATTAGCTCGGGAGGTAGAGCAGGTCGGCCAAAGACTCAAGGGTTGGCGGTTCGAATCCCGCTCCCTCCCAGCTGTTGTCGTTGTGTCCTTGGGCAAGACACTTAACCCTCATTGCCTCGTATGAATGGGTATGAATGTCTATGAATGTTGGTGGTGGTCAGAGGGGCCGTAGGCGCGAAATGGCTGCCACGCTTCCGTCAGTCTTCCCCAGGGCAGCTGTGGCTACATCACCCGTAGCTTACCACCACTGGTACGAATGGTGTGAATGAATAATGATTTCTGTGAAGCGCTTTGGGTGTCTAGAAAAGCGCTATATAAATCCAATCATTATTATTATTTTATTATTAAAAACACACTTTTTTTCAACAACCAAGCAACGGATTTCAAAACGGATTGCACCGTTGGAATCAGACGTGTGACTCATACTTGCGAGCTAACTAGTGTCTCAGTCACTCCGAGGCCGGCTTAGTGCAGCAGGCAGTACGAGCGCAGTGTCCCGTGTCCTTGTCCTGTGTCAGAATCAGAATTGTCCTACGTGTCACTATAGTTCCACTAATATAGTCATACGTAATCTTCCCATTTTAGCAACTAAATTAAATGTCTGAACTTGAGCACAAAATAAAGTTATATAGTTAAAAAAAAATGTTTGTCAATCAACATTGTCAGAACATGAAAAATATGAAACATCTTAAAATTGTCACTGGAACGGGGCACACTTTACAGATGCACTCAGTCTGAGTTTTGCATACATATTTCATCATGTATATGTATGTAAGTACTGTATAAGCACTCGCCACATTTGCCTTAGTCAAACATTTGACTGATTCAAGCTCTCTTGCTAAGGGCATAAGAGAAGTTTGCTGAAGCCTAGGTTGTGATGTTTTCCTGAGCTGTCAGAGCAGATTGTGTGGAGAATAACTACACACCCTCGTAGCTCTTTGGATTTCACTTAATTATCCGACGCTGAAAAGATGTCAGATGCTTTAAAGTCGGCCCCGTTCCCTGAATGACGAGGATGTTTGCCTGGAGTGAATCTGACATCAAACGCTTGTTCTGCGTCTCTCCAATCCCATAATGGCCTGTTTTCTGACACAGGAAGCCACAGTTTGATGGTGGAAGGGCCTCACTCGGTGTCCAATTTCAAACGCACCCTGACTTGAAAAACGGCCATCTTGGAAAGGGCCTGTGGATGGCAAAATGCTTGCCTCTCTCTCGGTCTTTCCAAATAGGTAGGCCATCAAATGTCAGTTATAAATCTAGCCTCTGTTTTCTGTTTTCCTCTGTTTGTTTTCATCATTTGCGGGCATAACTGCTGTCAGGGTATAGGAGCACATTTAGCCAATGATAATGAGCTTTCTTGTCATTTAACTTGAAACGCCTGCATTAAAACAGAGTGGCAAATATTAATCGGACTCAAACAATACCAGCGTCTGTGGATGGATTTCTATGCATAGTATTAAATATTATCATAGTATAAAGTAAGGCTTGTGTGTGTGTGTGTGTGTGTGTGTGTGTGTGTGTGTGTGTGTGTGTGTGTGTGTGCGTTCGTGCCGCTCAGCTGTGTGTGAGTGCAGGGGGGGGGGGGGGGGGGGGGGGGGCGTGTGATGTAAACACCGGCACGTCACAGCCGGGTGGGGCTTCAGGGCTCTGACTGGTTGAGCGGGACAAAGGCCCCCCGCTCAGTGAAACTACCTGAGATATTCTATATATTCCATTTGAGTGCAATGTTACACACTTTTTTATTCTCCTATATCTTTAACTGTACGCACATTTTTGCTTTTCTTTTTGTTTTCTTTTGACACTTGCTTTGGCCAGGTATACGTATGTTTCTTATGCCAATAAAGCCCCTTTGAATTCAATTGAATTCAATTGAATTGAATTCAATTGAATTGAGAGAACGAGCACAGCACACAAAGCAGAAGAACAGAGGCGGAGGCAGTGAAACTAGCCAACAGGAGCGCAGGCACGTTTGATTGGCAGCAGAATCAACCAATGTAAGGCCGTAAGCCGCTTCTACAGTACAAGCTCAGTTTAGTCTCACTGCTGAAGTTTCTGGCTGGATTTAAACTATATACGGGCAATCAGCTCATTGAATGAACAGTGTGTGTGTGTGTGTGTGCGAATGAGTGAGTGAGTGAGTCTGTCTATCTGTACGTCTGTACACCCGTCTGTCTGTCTGTACATCTGTCTGTCTGTCTGTACATCTGTCTGTGTCCGTCTGTACATCTGTCTGTCTGTACGTCTGTCTGTACGTCTGTCTGTCTGTCTGTACGTCTGTCTGTCCGTCTGTACATCTGTCTGTCTGTCTGTCTGTACATCTGTCTGTGTCCGTCTGTACATCTGTCTGTACGTCTGTACGTCTGTCTGTCTGTACGTCTGTCTGTCTGTACGTCTGTCTGTCTGTACGTCTGTCCGTCTGTACATCTGTCTGTCTGTCTGTATGTCTGTACATCTGTCTGTCTGTCTGTATGTCTGTCTGTACGTCTGTCTGTACTGTCTGTCTGTACGTCTGTACATCTGTCTGTACGTCTGTACATCTGTCTGTCTGTCTGTACGTCTGTACATCTGTCTGTCTGTCTGTACGTCTGTCTGTACGTCTGTCTGTACATCTCTCTGTCTGTACGTCTGTCTCTACATCTGTCTGTCTGTACGTCTGTCTGTACATCTGTCTGTCTGTACATCTGTACATCTGTCTGTACATCTGTCTGTCTGTACATCTGTACATCTGTCTGTACATCTGTCTGTCTGTACGTCTGTCTGTACATCTGTCTGTCTGTACATCTGTACGTCTGTACGTCTGTCTGTCTGTATGTCTGTACGGCTGTACGTCTGTCTGTACATCTGTCTGTCTGTACGTCTGTACGTCTGTCTGTACATCTGTCTGTCTGTACGTCTGTCTGTACGTCTGTCTGTCTGTCTGTCTGTACATCTGTCTGTCTGTACGTCTGTACGTCTGTCTGTACATCTGTCTGTCTGTACATCTGTACATCTGTCTGTACATCTGTCTGTCTGTACGTCTGTCTGTCTGTACATCTGTACGTCTGTCTGTACATCTGTCTGTCTGTACGTCTGTACGTCTGTCTGTACATCTGTCTGTCTGTAGGTCTGTACGTCTGTCTGTTCATCTGTCTGTCTGTACATCTGTACATCTGTCTGTACATCTGTCTGTCTGTACGTCTGTCTGTACATCTGTCTGTCTGTACATCTGTACGTCTGTCTGTACATCTGTCTGTCTGTCTGTCTGTATGTCTGTACGGCTGTACGTCTGTCTGTACATCTGTCTGTCTGTACGTCTGTACATCTGTCTGTATGTACGTCTGTACGTCTGTCTGTACATCTGTCTGTCTGTACGTCTGTACGTCTGTACATCTGTCTGTCTGTACGTCTGTCTGTACATCTGTCTGTCTGTCTGTCTGTCTGTACATCTGTCTGTCTGTACGTCTGCCTGCCTGCCTGCCTGTCTGTCTGTAGCAGCGGGACCAACAGTATATACAAGTATAGTGTAATAACTTGGATGGGGAGCAGTGCTCTCCCTTTGACACTTTTGATAGGATCAAGTCAAGTTTATTTATATAGCACATTTCATACATAAAGCAATTCAAAGTGCTTCACAAGACATTACAGACATTAGAGAATAAAAGAAGATAAAAAGACAATTAAAAGCAAAAAAGCAGTAAGATGCTTCACGTTTGGTCAATACAAGAAAATAATAGGATAAATAAATAGACATTTCAACAGTTAAAAGCGGTGCTAGACAGAAAAGTTTTTAGACCATTTTTAAAAATAGGAAGTGTTGGGGAAAGTCTGAGGGCCTCAGGCAGGTTGTTCCAGCTAACAGCAGCACAGTGTCTAAAGGCGGCCCTGCCCTGGTTCCAGTGGATCCTTGGGACAGCTATTAGGCCGGACCCAGCTGACCTGAGAGGTCTAGTTGGTTCATAGCGAGGAAGGAGATCTGCTCTGTATTGTGGATCAATAAATCATGTGTGCTTACAAGGGTGGTGTCAAGTTGGTGCTTCACCCTGTAGATACTGTACGCCTTGACTTTGAATAGTTTTGTGTCTATAAATGCACTTTGGATCTTTTTTTTTTTTTACAATTTATTAACTACAAGTTATTAGTTGGGGTCTGAATATTCGGTCGATCTTTTTGTGTGTGTGTTCATTTGTAGAGCGTAGTGTTGTTTTCTATGTGCAGTCAGTGTGTAGGGTAATTACACCATGCACTGTTTAGGCAGGTCCAGCCCAGGGGGGGTCAGTCAAGAGATCCTGTGGGCGGGCGGGGCGAGAGAGAGAGAGAGGTGTGGCAAAGTGGGCCAAAATGTCTGCTTCCGTGTCAGGCATGAGGGAGAGTGTGAAGAACATGCGTGCGGCGACGCCGCCATCTTTGACACAACGCATGAGCATCAGCGGTGGGGGGTGGGGGGGGGGGGGGTGTAGCGCTGTCAAGTGCAGACAGTGCACCCAGTCAAAGCGGAGGGTAATGTCTGGAATGAACACGCACTTTACCCCCAATAGTCCTTCATCTAGTTAGGGCACGTTCTGCAGTCATGCCAACACATGAACGCAGCAGGAAATGAACACCTTTGACTTTGAGTCGCACTGCGGTTTCTGTCAAAGACCCCCTGAAAGACACATTCTACTGCAGGAATCATTCATGTCTCTTGAAGAAAGCGCCTATCTTTGTGCATTTGGCGACTTTTAGACAAAAACAGTAATTTTCCTACGATTATGATGCATGAATGGATTGCAGCTTTACAGTTGTCTTCACGCATCTTAACGCTTTGTCATGACTTTGCAACAGTTGTTCAGTTGTGACTCCTCCTGTATTAGGGCAACACTGACTTGTGGATTCAGTGGAATTGTGACTAAAGGCCTTTACATACATTCCTCCCCTTTTGACCTGGTGACTTGGGTTCCATTGGAAGAACATGGTTCTGTATTATTGTTATTCATGTTTTGTTATATATGGCCTCAGACTGACATCTTATATAGCCTCAGACCGACATAACATCGTCACTGATGACATCACTGATGACATCACATCATTAGGTAATTAGGGCAATCACCTATAATAAGAAAATCCAGCTCCATCATCACTGATGACGTCATCACTGAACTATAGCCTCAGCCTTAGGGCAATTAATCTGCCCTGATTAAAAAATCTGGCTCCATCAGGGTGCTCTTTACACTTCCTGAAAGTTTCAGCCCGATCACACGTAAAATGGCATAGCTGTGGCCGAACACAGAACTTGAAACAGGCTCAGGAGGACCCCCCCTGTGAGTCAGGCCCCCCTGTCTGGAACATGAGCTAGGGGTGGGACAAAATATCGATACTCACGGTATCGCGATATTTCCATTATTTTTTTTATTTTTTTTAAATAAACAGGCTAAAATATTATGCTGTGTGTGGTAGTTGAAACATAGTTTCAAGTTGACGTTTATTTATGTTTGTAGTTGAAACAAAAACATAAATACTGTAGGCTACATGAATGGAAATGTTTGATCATTAATATCTTTTAGAAATTATATAGGTAGGTAGGTTATATAGGTTTTCTTGTTTTAATAATAATAATAAAAAGACTTAATGTGTAACTTTTCCTCCGTGGTA
>NC_139629.1:10013233-10015004 GCF_964638095.1 Poromitra crassiceps
TTACGCTGCTCTGTTCTGTTCTGTTCTGTGCAGCGTTGTTGCTTAGCGTGCTGTTACAGTTCTCCTGGGCTGCCACAGTGCTGGACCGGGCCAGGAGGACTTGACAGCCAGACTGGAGAGGTCAGAAGGTGGTGGAGGAGGAGGAGGGGGGGGGGTTATGAGCATAGCCCCTTCACAGAGCAGGCAGAATGGGGTTATGAGGTCAGGGAACGGGATGTTAAGAAGACATCCCTTTCAGCGCCGCTGTCTTTGGTAGGGCCAGGAGGTGTGGCCAAAATACCACTACCAGTAATACTATTTGTGTTATTATTACTCAACTTCCTATCAAGTGACTGGGTAAAAAGTGTGGTGAGTTTCAGATTATACTCATAGTTGTGTGAAAAGAGGCCTATTGATATTCAATGACTGGGCTATGGTTGGTGTTAGGGTTAGGTTTAGGATTGGTATAAGGTTTAAAAATGGGTCCAGGTTGAGGGTAGTAGTAGGGCAGTGCAATTGATCAAATTTTAATCTCTGTTTCAATTTTGGCGTCCCACAATTATTAGGAAAAAAAGATAATGGGGGATTCCAATAGACTCAGACCGGCCTCCAAAAAAAAACCTCCAAAGTGGGCGTGTCCGTGGAAAACCATGGGCAAAATAACAGGAACTGAGTTGAAGTTGAACCGTCTTGCTTGAAATGCCATGGTCTTTGGCTGCGCTGCCTGCGCACCAGAGCACCAGAGCACCAGAGCACCAGAGCACCAGAGCACCAGAGCACCAGAGCACCAGAGCACCAGAGCTGGGCACTGGAGCAGAACGGCTCTGTGCTCAGCTGACAGTAGCAGCACCCAGTAGCTCTAGAAACGCTAGAAATCTAGTAGAAATTGTCTTAAAAATGTCTATATTCCAGCAACACAAGGAAAAGGTTTCAAGGCTTGTTACTGCATGGAGAAAAGCTGATATTCTTTCTTTCTACTGTTCCATGGGCCATCTCAGTGCTACGCTAATGCTAAGTAACGTTGCTAACGGCTAACGTAGGCTCAGGTCTGGCTGCCTAATGTCAAGAGTGCCAAAGTCACCCCCTCTCTCTGTCCATGGGATTTCATCCGCCATTTTTCCATAGACCTTGCGTAAAATGCTTATAGAAATAGTTTTACTTGGTCAAACCAAGCGACTCTCAACTATACTTAGAATCAGGGGAGACCCTGTAAAATTTGACTCGCTAAGGGGTGGGCAAATTTCGACGAAAAGTCAACTTTGGCCCAGCGAATTTCGACTAGTGTTTTTGCTAGAAATGCCCATCTGCCCAAATATCCATTTCAGTTAAGCGGCGGAGGGACGTCTGTGAATAGTGTTTCCCGCCGGCGTAGCATAGCTGATTAGATGACATGCGACTATATACCAGGCGCTCACAGAGTGTTGGAGGGGGGCTTTTAACCAATCATCACTCCTCATGCCTAAACCCAACCAAGTATCATTCCTCATGTCCCTCCGGCCAATCCAATCTAGCATGGACCAGAGAGCAGACTAGCACACAGGCCCAGCCGGGCCGCAGCCGCAGCCGCAGCCTGAAACCGAATGGAGACGCAGACAAGCTCAGCTGCGTGGCCCCGCCCACACAAACGCACACACAACCGACATGAATGAACAGGTACACACACAGACCAGGAAACAGGACACACACAACTAAATTAAATTCCCATCGGCAGGGACCTGGAGCGGTGCCAAGTAGAGTCTAACCTTACTGTATGAAGGGACTGAGTCACTCCCGGTAATTGTGCTAAAAGCTA
>NC_139629.1:10015204-10022704 GCF_964638095.1 Poromitra crassiceps
CTGCACATCTGCGTGAGAACAGAGATCTGTGTACAGGATCTGCTGGAACTAAATGCTTTCAAATCAAGATAATATTCCCCTATGCATTGCTGGCATGCTTTATACTCTAGTCTCTCTCTCTCTGGCAGCCGTCCAGCCCCGTGACTACAGCGTTTCCTTCAGTCTCCTCACTTTCCACTGGCATTCTTACGC
This sequence comes from Poromitra crassiceps, assembly GCF_964638095.1. NCBI lineage: Eukaryota > Metazoa > Chordata > Actinopteri > Beryciformes > Melamphaidae > Poromitra > Poromitra crassiceps. Next base: position 10,015,397 of record NC_139629.1, read on the forward strand.
TGTCTTTCAGCCGGACTCTCCCCCCCACACAAACTCTTTCAGTTGATGTCCCTGCCGCCGACGTCGTGTGTGTGTGTGTGTGTGTGTGTGTGTGTGTGTGTGTGTGTGTGTGTGTGTGTGTGTGTGTGTGTGTGTGTGTGTGTGTGTGTGTGTGTGTGTGTGTGTGTGTGAGTGGCCAGCATACACTCCCTTTCGGCATGTTTTCTGCTGGGTTCTGGTTTGACCAGTCTGTGCCTTGTTATTGAGCATACAGTCAAATCGTACTTATCTGGGCCTCAGACCTCTGTGCTGGAGGATCTGCTCAGCAGTGTTTTAACTGTAAACACTGTTAGCTGTAGTGTAGAATAATGCTCAGCTACAGAGTCACATAGCCACCGTTAGCATTGAAAACTTTGAACACAAAAATACAACACTAAATTTGTTTAATGTTCAGTGTGTTTCAGTAGTTATTTTGTGTTGTAATTCACTTTTTTCTTTTATTTTTGTTAACTCACCTTCCCTCAACCTGCCTTGTCTACTTCTACTTTCCTACATTTCCACAGAATGCCCTTTGGCAACCTCTAAACTAGAGAACTTGGATTTTTCCTTAAATCCCCACTGCCCACTGCAGTCAGTTTGACCACCTGTTTAACGGTTAATGTTCCATTTCAAACGTTCTGCGGCCGTGTGGTTTATTAGTCGCAGCCGGTCATCTGATTCTGTGCTACGCTATTTGCGTAAGCTCGCCTGACCGGTGCGTGTGAAACCGTAGTATAAAAACACACTTTTTTTCAACAACCAAGCAACGGATTTCAAAACGGATTGCACCGTTGGAATCAGACGTGTGACTCATACTTGCGAGCTAACTAGTGTCTCAGTCACTCCGAGGCCGGCTTAGTGCAGCAGGCAGTACGAGCGCAGTGTCCCGTGTCCTTGTCCTGTGTCAGAATCAGAATTGTCCTACGTGTAGTTCCACTAATATAGTCATACGTAATCTTCCCATTTTAGCAACTAAATTAAATGTCTGAACTTGAGCACAAAATAAAGTTATATAGTTAAAAAAAAATGTTTGTCAAACAGTGGTGTCGCTAATCAACATTGTCAGAACATGAAAAATATGAAACATCTTAAAATTGTCACTGGAACGGGGCACACTTTACAGATGCACTCAGTCTGAGTTTTGCATACATATTTCATAATGTATATGTAATGTAAGTACTGTATAAGCACTCGCCACATTTGCCTTAGTCAAACATTTGACTGATTCAAGCTCTCTTGCTAAGGGCATAAGAGAAGTTTGCTGAAGCCTAGGTTGTGATGTTTTCCTGAGCTGTCAGAGCAGATTGTGTGGAGAATAACTACACACCCTCGTAGCTCTTTGGATTTCACTTAATTATCCGACGCTGAAAAGATGTCAGATGCTTTAAAGTCGGCCCCGTTCCCTGAATGACGAGGATGTTTGCCTGGAGTGAATCTGACATCAAACGCTTGTTCTGCGTCTCTCCAATCCCATAATGGCCTGTTTTCTGACACAGGAAGCCACAGTTTGATGGTGGAAGGGCCTCACTCGGTGTCCAATTTCAAACGCACCCTGACTTGAAAAACGGCCATCTTGGAAAGGGCCTGTGGATGGCAAAATGCTTGCCTCTCTCTCGGTCTTTCCAAATAGGTAGGCCATCAAATGTCAGTTATAAATCTAGCCTCTGTTTTCTGTTTTCCTCTGTTTGTTTTCATCATTTGCGGGCATAACTGCTGTCAGGGTATAGGAGCACATTTAGCCAATGATAATGAGCTTTCTTGTCATTTAACTTGAAACGCCTGCATTAAAACAGAGTGGCAAATATTAATCGGACTCAAACAATACCAGCGTCTGTGGATGGATTTCTATGCATAGTATTAAATATTATCATAGTATAAAGTAAGGCTTTGTGTGTGTGTGTGTGTGTGTGTGTGTGTGTGTGTGTGTGTGTGTGTGTGTGTGTGTGTGTGTGTGTGTGCGTTCGTGCCGCTCAGCTGTGTGTGAGTGCAGGGGGGGGGGGGGGGGCGTGTGATGTAAACACCGGCACGTCACAGCCGGGTGGGGCTTCAGGGCTCTGACTGGTTGAGCGGGACAAAGGCCCCCCGTTCAGTGAAACTACCTGAGATATTCTATATATTCCATTTGAGTGCAATGTTACACACTTTTTTATTCTCCTATATCTTTAACTGTACGCACATTTTTGCTTTTCTTTTTGTTTTCTTTTGACACTTGCTTTGGCCAGGTATACGTATGTTTCTTATGCCAATAAAGCCCCTTTGAATTCAATTGAATTCAATTGAATTCAATTCAATTGAATTGAGAGAACGAGCACAGCACACAAAGCAGAAGAACAGAGGCGGAGGCAGTGAAACTAGCCAACAGGAGCGCAGGCACGTTTGATTGGCAGCAGAATCAACCAATGTAAGGCCGTAAGCCGCTTCTACAGTACAAGCTCAGTTTAGTCTCACTGCTGAAGTTTCTGGCTGGATTTAAACTATATACGGGCAATCAGCTCATTGAATGAACAGTGTGTGTGTGTGTGTGTGCGAATGAGTGAGTGAGTGAGTCTGTCTATCTGTACGTCTGTACACCCGTCTGTCTGTCTGTACATCTGTCTGTCTGTCTGTACATCTGTCTGGGTCCGTCTGTACATCTGTCTGTCTGTACGTCTGTCTGTTAGGGCTGTTGAAACGAATTTTGATATTCGAATATTATTCGAATTTAATAATTATGAACGAAATTCGATTATTAATTTTAAAAAAAAACGAATATTTTATTTTTTTATTTTTTATTTTTTTTATTTTTTTTATTTTTTTTATTTTTTTTTATTTTTTTTTAGAACACTAGAACAGTGACAAGTTCTGACAACATACTTGAAGAAAAGAGTGTTAACTGAAGTTGACTGTTGAAGCTGCTATACTGATGTAAACCTACCTGTAGCTCTTAAAATGTATGTTCATTCATTGTTAACTGAAGTTGACTGTTGAAGCTGCTATACTGAATGTAAACATGTAGCTCTTAAGTGCAATACGTGACTGATTTTTTTTTGTTCATGGCTCATTGTTGTTTTGGCAAAGTTTACTTATTTGTTTATTGATAAGGAGCTCAAACAAAGGCTGTGTCTTTTTTTATTATCAATTATTTTATTTTAGCATTTCAGACAGCACCAATACATCACTGATGAATATTAACTAAGCTCTGGTTATCTGACCTATTTTCTAATGCAATGAATGTATGTACATTGTACAAGGAACATGTTTTCTTAAATAAACATCATTGCTGGACTATTTGTGATAAGCCTAATATTATTTTGAATATTCATCCACCATTCACTTTTCCATCTACATTTGGTAAAATGCTTAGAAAAAGTTTTACTTGGTCAAACCCAAAGATTCAGCTATATTTAGAATCAGAACATAACATAAGAGAAGACAACAATTCACTCAGACCAATTTTTTTTTTTTTTTTTTTTTTTTATTCAATTAAAAATTAATTAAAATATTCGAATATAATTCGAATATTAAAATGTATAAAGCACTGAAATTCGAATTTGATTATAGAGGGAGATTGACAGCCCTACTGTCTGTACGTCTGTCTGTCTGTCTGTACGTCTGTCTGTCCGTCTGTACATCTGTCTGTCTGTCTGTCTGTCTGTACATCTGTCTGTGTCCATCTGTACATCTGTCTGTACGTCTGTACGTCTGTCTGTCTGTACGTCTGTCTGTCTGTACGTCTGTCTGTCTGTACGTCTGTCCGTCTGTACATCTGTCTGTCTGTCTGTATGTCTGTACATCTGTCTGTCTGTCTGTATGTCTGTCTGTACGTCTGTCTGTACTGTCTGTCTGTACGTCTGTACATCTGTCTGTACGTCTGTACATCTGTCTGTCTGTCTGTACGTCTGTACATCTGTCTGTCTGTCTGTACGTCTGTCTGTACGTCTGTCTGTACATCTGTCTGTCTGTACGTCTGTCTCTACATCTGTCTGTCTGTAAGTCTGTCTGTACATCTGTCTGTCTGTACATCTGTACATCTGTCTGTACATCTGTCTGTCTGTACATCTGTACATCTGTCTGTACATCTGTCTGTCTGTACGTCTGTCTGTCTGTATGTCTGTACGGCTGTACGTCTGTCTGTACATCTGTCTGTCTGTACGTCTGTCTGTCTGTATGTCTGTACGGCTGTACGTCTGTCTGTACATCTGTCTGTCTGTACGTCTGTACGTCTGTCTGTACATCTGTCTGTCTGTACGTCTGTCTGTCTGTCTGTACATCTGTCTGTCTGTACATCTGTCTGTCTGTACGTCTGTACGTCTGTCTGTACATCTGTCTGTCTGTACATCTGTACATCTGTCTGTACATCTGTCTGTCTGTACGTCTGTCTGTCTGTACATCTGTACGTCTGTCTGTACATCTGTCTGTCTGTACGTCTGTACGTCTGTCTGTACATCTGTCTGTCTGTACGTCTGTCTGTACATCTGTCTGTCTGTACATCTGTACATCTGTCTGTACATCTGTCTGTCTGTACGTCTGTCTGTACATCTGTCTGTCTGTACATCTGTACGTCTGTCTGTACATCTGTCTGTCTGTCTGTCTGTATGTCTGTACGGCTGTACGTCTGTCTGTACATCTGTCTGTCTGTACGTCTGTACATCTGTCTGTATGTACGTCTGTACGTCTGTCTGTACATCTGTCTGTCTGTACGTCTGTACGTCTGTCTGTACGTCTGTCTGTACGTCTGTCTGTACATCTGTCTGTCTGTCTGTCTGTCTGTACATCTGTCTGTCTGTACGTCTGCCTGCCTGCCTGCCTGTCTGTCTGTAGCAGCGGGACCAACAGTATATACAAGTATAGTGTAATAACTTGGATGGGGAGCAGTGCTCTCCCTTTGACACTTTTGATAGGATCAAGTCAAGTTTATTTATATAGCACATTTCATACATAAAGCAATTCAAAGTGCTTCACAAGACATTACAGACATTAGAGAATAAAAGAAGATAAAAAGACAATTAAAAGCAAAAAAGCAATAAGATGCTTCCCGTATCGTCAATACAAGAAAATAATAGGATAAATAAATAGACATTTCAACAGTTAAAAGCGGTGCTAGACAGAAAAGTTTTTAGACCATTTTTAAAAATAGGAAGTGTTGGGGAAAGTCTGAGGGCCTCAGGCAGGTTGTTCCAGCTAACAGCAGCACAGTGTCTAAAGGCGGCCCTGCCCTGGTTCCAGTGGATCCTTGGGACAGCTATTAGGCCGGACCCAGCTGACCTGAGAGGTCTAGTTGGTTCATAGCGAGGAAGGAGATCTGCTCTGTATTGTGGATCAATAAATCATGTGTGCTTACAAGGGTGGTGTCAAGTTGGTGCTTCACCCTGTAGATACTGTACGCCTTGACTTTGAATAGTTTTGTGTCTATAAATGCACTTTGGATCTTTTTTTTTTTTTTACAATTTATTAACTACAAGTTATTAGTTGGGGTCTGAATATTCGGTCGATCTTTTTGTGTGTGTGTTCATTTGTAGAGCGTAGTGTTGTTTTCTATGTGCAGTCAGTGTGTAGGGTAATTACACCATGCACTGTTTAGGCAGGTCCAGCCCAGGGGGGGTCAGTCAAGAGATCCTGTGGGCGGGCGGGGCGAGAGAGAGAGAGAGAGGTGTGGCAAAGTGGGCCAAAATGTCTGCTTCCGTGTCAGGCATGAGGGAGAGTGTGAAGAACATGCGTGCGGCGACGCCGCCATCTTTGACACAACGCATGAGCATCAGCGGTGGGGTGGGGGGGGGGGGGGGTGTAGCGCTGTCAAGTGCAGACAGTGCACCCAGTCAAAGCGGAGGGTAATGTCTGGAATGAACACGCACTTTACCCCCAATAGTCCTTCATCTAGTTAGGGCACGTTCTGCAGTCATGCCAACACATGAACGCAGCAGGAAATGAACACCTTTGACTTTGAGTCGCACTGCGGTTTCTGTCAAAGACCCCCTGAAAGACACATTCTACTGCAGGAATCATTCATGTCTCTTGAAGAAAGCACCTATCTTTGTGCATTTGGCGACTTTTAGACAAAAACAGTAATTTTCCTACGATTATGATGCATGAATGGATTGCAGCTTTACAGTTGTCTTCACGCATCTTAACGCTTTGTCATGACTTTGCAACAGTTGTTCAGTTGTGACTCCTCCTGTATTAGGGCAACACTGACTTGTGGATTCAGTGGAATTGTGACTAAAGGCCTTTACATACATTCCTCCCCTTTTGACCTGGTGACTTGGGTTCCATTGGAAGAACATGGTTCTGTATTATTGTTATTCATGTTTTGTTATATATGGCCTCAGACTGACATCTTATATAGCCTCAGACCGACATAACATCGTCACTGATGACATCACTGATGACATCACATCATTAGGTAATTAGGGCAATCACCTATAATAAGAAAATCCAGCTCCATCATCACTGATGACGTCATCACTGAACTATAGCCTCAGCCTTAGGGCAATTAATCTGCCCTGATTAAAAAATCTGGCTCCATCAGGGTGCTCTTTACACTTCCTGAAAGTTTCAGCCCGATCACACGTAAAATGGCATAGCTGTGGCCGAACACAGAACTTGAAACAGGCTCAGGAGGACAATTTGACATCCAATATCAGATCCAAACAAAATCCAAATATCAGAAGAAAGCCCATTAAATCGATAGGGTTACAAATAAACACAAACCCAATATAAAGATGATGTAAAGATGAAACTTCAATTCAAGCAAAAGCAATAACATCAAAGAAACAAAAATCATACTTTTTCAAGTATGATTTTTCAAAATCTTTCCATTTTTTTTTTTTTTTTTTTTAAAGCAGCTACGAGCAACTTTTTCGATTGTTATTAAACAGTATAAATTTAATATCAATGCATCACATCTTACCTCTAATAGTCGACGAGAGCAACGCAGAGTAGTCTCGCTTGAACCCCGAGTGAATCGGCCAGTGTTATTAGTGTGTCTGTAGCCAGGGCAGATCAGGAAGTGAAATGAAACGGTTTGCAGCAGCCACTTCGGCCATAACCACAAAATAACTTCCAAAAACCTGTTAGAATATAACGAGAGATGTTCCCGCGAGTATGCGTGGCGTTCACATTGTTTATGTTATGTTGCTAGGCAGCGCAAACGGCGTTGGAAGGCAGCTGCGTTTCACTTCCTTGTTTCACTTCCGCGTTTCACTTCCGGGTTACCCGGTCCGGTCGCTCTAGAGAGCCCCCTGTTGGCGCGAGTTTAGACAGACTATAGACTTAATAATCACCTAAGGGAGCAATCTCAGATACACACGGCTT
>NC_139629.1:10722704-10735204 GCF_964638095.1 Poromitra crassiceps
TATCATTATTGTTTGTGCAGTGTTACTGTACACAAAGCTTATCATTATTGTTTGTGCAGTGGGTGTACACAGAGCTTATCATTATTGTTTGTGCAGTGGGTGTACACAGAGCTTATCATTATTGTTTGTGCAGTGGGTGTACACGGAGCTTATCATTATTGTTTGTGCAGTGGGTGTACACAGAGCTTATCATTATTGTTTGTGCAGTGGGTGTACACAAAGCTTATCATTATTGTTTGTGCAGTGGGTGTACACAGAGCTTATCATTATTGTTTGTGCAGTGGGTGTACACAGAGCTTATCATTATTGTTTGTGCAGTGGGTGTACACAGAGCTTATCATTATTGTTTGTGCAGTGGGTGTACACAGAGCTTATCATTATTGTTTGTGCAGTGGGTCTGTAACACAGAGCTTATCATTATTGTTTGTGCAGTGGGTGTACACAGAGCTTATCATTATTGTTTGTGCAGTGGGTGTACACAGAGCTTATCATTTGCTGGGATTTCAACAAAATATATCTGAGTCTTCATAATAACTCGCGTGGGGCGGGGGGTGTCTTCGGCAGGATATCTGCGGCCTCCACTGTCAGCGTGGAGGATTCAGATTGCTATCGGCAGGGAATACAAAAGATCCATGAGCCCACTTAGAATACAAATCACAGGGAGTGTGAACAGCGGTGAGGGGATGGTGGATGCATGGGGGGGGGGGGGGGGGGGTAGGGGCTCTCCGGTGAAGAATGGGTATTGAAATGAGGCAGAAGAATGCCTTGGAGATAAAGAGAAGAATGAGCGAGCGAGCTGCTCCGTCAACAAGCAGCAAGTCCTCCAGTTCCAACTCATCCCCTGGCTGGCCCTCAGCGCAGGCGGCATGGGATCATTTTCATAATGATACCGCTGCTCAAATATCACCTTCACTTCTTTTTTTCTTTTTTTATTATAATAACCGCACAGAAAAATAACATCCAGCTTTTGTTGCCGAGGCTGACTTCAGGGCACGACAGGTTCAGCCCAAATACCTTTAATCTCCTGTCTGTCTGTATAGGGACTGCCAGGTGGTTTGTGTGTGTTTTTAACTGTGCACATGCGGTGTGGCTCCTCTGTGTGTGCTTGCCAAGGCACTGGAGGCTTACATGATTGTGGGATGTAACAGGGAGAGTATGGAGTTTCTGCTGACAGGTTGATTCAGCGTATAGCAAAAAACATCCAAAACGTCGTACTTGGAGTAGGCTATATTGATTATGTTATTTCTCATGGCGAATACCAGGGGTTTTCAAAGTGCGAGGCGGGCCTCCCCAGGGGGACTCAAAAACAGTTTCAGGGGAGGCTCAGTGAATGAAAGTGAAAAAATATGACATTAGTTATTACTTTAGTTATCAAAAGGAGATCACAGACAAGCCCAAATGTGTGTAATTTCTTTGATTAGAGATAGTTCAGAAATACAGTAGTTTTGGGAAAGTTTATTGTGAAACAAATAAATGCTTTCAGACAGACTTTTTTTTGCTCTGGTATAGTCTGAACAGTGTTGGGGGTAACTCATTACAAAAGTAACATATTACATGTAATATTATGACTTTTAGCAGTAACTCAGTAAACTTATTACTTATAGGATTTCAGTAATATTATAGCAGTTACTTTGTCAAGTAACTCAAGTTACAAATTGAGTTAGTTTTTAAATCAAAGCACATACCGTATTTAAAAAAATGTCCTAATCAAACTGTGTGTTTTTATGCAAATAACCACTATAGATGACAATAACAAAGGAAAAGGATAACATTTCGAATTTTGGATTGTTTACACTGACTTCAAGACGGTTTCAATTATTTTTCGGGATGGTCCCGGGGCGGCGATGTCATTCTGCTACTGCAGTTATTTTGGTGAAAGTAATGCAAAAGTAGTGTAAATAAGTAAGGAGTTACTCTACACAAACAGTAATATTGTAAAATAACGTATTACTTTCAAATGAAAGTCACTAGTAATATGTAGTATATTACATTTTGAAAGTAACTTGCCCAACACTGAGTCTGAACCATGTCAACAGCAATATCAGACTATCTGGGCTCAATTTGTTGAGTGGCAATGGGCTCAAATAACATCATGGTGATGGAGGGGGGCTTTGTCTAAACTTTGTCTCTGAGTGAGGGGAGGCCCACAGTCTCAGACTTTGAAAACCCATGGACTATACTGTAGGTTAATTGTTGGTGTGTTATAAGCATACCAAGAATCAGCATTAAATATACAGCACAGTATGTACATTGTCCATCAAAAGTGTTTTTCAGTCTCTTAAAGAATCTAAAATGAAAGATCGTTTGGATTTGTTTAACACCTTTTTGGTCATGGCATAATTCAGTTTGTGTTATTTCAGTGTGTTGATGGCCCTTACTATTAGGAAGCCTCTTGAAAGGTGCTCTGTGATGCTCATCATGTTGAAGTTGTTTTCACATGACTAATAGGGATCAGAATGTCCCCTGCGTGTTTGTGCACAGTTATTTTCGGTATTCACGTCGGAATGCAAAACTCCTCTCTATCTGCGATATCAGTCAAGGTACCACCATCACGGTAGCCTACTTTTGTTTTTCCATCTCTTCACGGTCTATGTGTGAACTAAGTCTCTGTGAGGTGTGTGTGTGTGTGTGTGTGTGTGTGTGTGTGTGTGTGTGTGTGTGTGTGTGTGTGTGTGTGTGTGTGTGTGTGTGTGTGTGTGTGTGTGTGTGTGTGTGTGTGTGTGTGTGTGTGTGTGTGTGTGTGTGTGTGTGTGTGTGTGTGTGTGTGTGTGTGTTGGAGGTCACCAGGCGAGATGAGAGATTCATACCACATGCTCTCTGGGCCTGTGTGGGTTTTTATCTACTGGTGAGACGAGATGCATCCAGCCCCGGTCAATAACAGCTGAAGAAACTATGCTCAGATAGGCCTACGCCACTTACCATCGGAGAGAAGCAACCAGCTCATGAACCGTCTTTTGTGGGCTTGAGAGACAGGTGAAATCCAATTTGAGTCACAAGCCGGCAATGTGAAATATCTCCTATAGGGGTTATATATCCAATTTGTGATTTTAGTGGATTGCTATCTACCTCTATGTGTTCTATTCCACTGTTGTGCACATTATCTTGCTAATAGTAAGTATCATTTTTTGTCATGTATCTTGATTGTTTAGACATTAGGATTTTCTTTTATTTGCTGTATTTGATATGTAATGTGTGCACACAGGACTCTGTGTGCCCAGTGACTACAGATGCAAATTAGCTTTTAGCTATCTCTGGTGCAATATATTTATTGTGTACTGTACCTGCTTAAATAAACAATAAAGATAAAGATAAAGATAAAGATTCCACTCTGAAAAAATCTTTGAGAAGGCATCCGGCAAGCATGCTTTAAAAAGCTTGTGTTTAAACGAAAGAGCTTGAGTTCGAACAATAGGCCCCATTCTTAAAGACAAAAGGGTCCTTATCTCTGGAAGGCACCCTGTGAAACCCTACTTCCTTGACCTGGATCAAGGTCACAGTGGAATCCTTAGCCTGCAGAATATAGGACAGAAACTCAGGCCACACACTTTTCAGAAAATAAATCATAAAACTGACTCAGGAAACTGTTATGTTTCCTTTACAGCTAAACCCCTTGTTTAATTTATAGCCTATCAAATAATTGTTTTATTATAAGTAGTCTGAAGGTACTGTATATTGGCTATGCAGCGATGTAAAGGTGTAGTGAACTTTGTGTGTTCTTTTAGCATATTAATGTCAACAAGTTTACTTCTTTTTTGGCTATAAAGAGTTGTCACTTGCTGCTGGATTCTGAGCAACAGCTTATTTCGGTTCTTAATTGTGCACCGAGGAATGACACCCAAACAAGGTGTCTTTTTCACTCTTTATTCATGAACCAGTGCTCTTTTGGCATTTATGGTGCTGCTTCTTACCGTGGATTTGAACAGAGATTCTTCCAAAGACACTTTGTTGTTGGATATTATGAATGCAGAACTGAAATAAATTATGAGTTTCTTTAGGTCCATATACTGTAGGAGGTAAGGCCAATTTTCTTCATTTCAAATGGTGAAACTGCTGCTCATCATGCTGGGATCATAGCAGTATAGGACTGACAGCATATAGGATATACGCAAGGTGTGCCTTAGGCCAGGGATACTCAACTTGCTTTGCCCGGGGGCCACTTTTTGAACCACCAAGCAGAATGTTAACAAGCAGAGCGAGAATGCAAACCCAATATCCAGTGTATTGGAGGTACTGTACAACAAAAGGTAGAAATTCAGTTTCTTCAATTCAGTTCAGTTCTCAAATTTGTTCAGAGTAAACCCTCTTCCCAAACAAATCAATAAAGGATCTCTCTCCAAAACCAAATTAACCTCCTTATCCTGTGTGCACAAAGTCGACCTGTTTGGTTAAATTCATATCATATAAATTAAGTACATATAAGTGCCTGGGTGGCAAGCAGGCTGCAATACTTGACAATTTAGCTGGAGCTCAGTCAAACTTTATTTAACATTAGTTTTAATTGTGAATTAGAAAATGGTCAGGGGGCCACTCTGTAACCTATCGGGGGCCACAAGTTGAGTATCACTTCCTTAGGCTATATGAGGCCTGAGTGATTTGTAACGATTCTACTCACTAGTTCGTTTTTTTTGCTCCATTTTTCATGTGGGACGACAAAGACGCTATGTCATCACCTAGTCCTTGGACAGGGTCTGGTGAGCAGACCAACAACAGGAAGCAGACGAGTTTTACTTCGGGACATCTTCACCCTGATTACCCTGAATCCTGCCACCGCCTGTCTTGACATGGCGTCCCTGCAGAGTCACACAGCGAGGCATGAACCAATAAGAATTGAAACGGCCGTGACACTTCCCTCGAGCAGTCGGGGGGGGGGGGAGAAATATATATCTGCTTTTGGCCTTGATCCAGCACAAGCCACAAGGGTGGTTGGGAAACGCGTGATGTTGCATAGGAAGGGTGTTCTCTATGAGTCCGTGATAAAATTGCAACCATGGTTCCATTTCCTTTTTCACTAACGTCTCCACTGTGGTTTTTGGCTTTGCCACGGTCTAAAAAACACCCCTAGGTGCTTATCTCGAATACAGACCTAATGCAAACTCACCTGCTTTGGATGATTGTACACATTTGCATGACAGTTGTTCTAGTCAGTTTCCGACATGCTTTCTCAAAGAAACCCATACTGATCCTCTGACTGAGGATCAGTAGATCAGTGACGAGGGCTAGCATGCATTTCATTCAAACTCTAAATGAGCGCGAGGGCCTGTCCTTGAGCTGCTATTCTCTCTGGACCTCAGGAGATCTCATTGCAGCATTTGTTCGTATGCAGCAGAAGGCAATGAAAAGGCTTCATTCAAGCTCTCTGTAGGTGGAGGTCCTCCATCTGGCTGCCGGAGGAGTCGGGTAGAACAGTGGTTCTCAAAGTGGGGTCCGGGGACCCCCAGGGGTCCTTGAGGGGGTTCCAGCACCAAGGGGACAAATAATGTATTTTCACTATATTTCCATCCATAAGTAACACAATGACAGAATGTATTGACTACTTTGGTCATGAGTTTCATACACTTTCTGTAATAAAACATCTTCTAAAAGCAAAAACCTTGTCAGATGGGGGACCCTGGGGCAAAATCTTATCAAATGGGGGTCTGTGGTCTAATTTGTGTCAGTTTGAGTTTAGGGGTCCTTGATGTGAAAAAGTTTGAGAGCCACTGGGGTAGATGTAAGGTCCACTCAGACGGACAGAGAGTCTCGCTCAGCCTGATCGCCTCAGATAACAGGGACAATAGGCCAGATGACAGCAGATAAGCTTCAGACTACAGAGCCCAGCGGAGGGGGAGAGGGAGCGAACCTGCTGTCAAGGAGGCACACTCCTCATCTACTTCACAGATCCAGGTGTCCAGAGGGGCATTTTGAAATGTCAGCGGCTTTACTTTTAACTTTATGTCAGAGGAAGTGTTGACCAGAATACATTTTTCTTTTACTGATATATAGTTGAAATTGACACGAATGTGTAACTGAATGGTTTCATTATATACTTCTGGTGCTATCTATAAGTAGCCATTTGTAATAATGACATTTTGAAAAGTCGGATGATTCTATCTTCAAACACCTAAAAGTCTTGGATACAAAGGACTAGCTGTAGTTTTTCCCCCCAAGTGTCTAATTTTTTGGAATTCAACATCAGGTGGCTCACCTCCGTGTTTGACGACGTAAACTACATTGTTTTTGGTCTATTTTATTCTAATCTGTGTGTTGAGGGTGAATTACGTTATGCCATGAGCTCAAAATGTCTTACAATAAAGTCTCATTTCAGAGATTTTAATTGACGTAATTACCCTCGACACACAAATTGGAATAAAATAGACCAAAACGAATGTAGTTTAGGCCATTTTTAAGCTACGATAGTGTTACCGAGTGTTAGGACTGGGAGTGGCGCGGCGGCATAAGGTCAAACACAGTGGGGCGTCTGTAGTGTAGAGGTAAAAAACACTCGCCTACCACCACGGAGATCCGGGTTAATTTCCCGGCAGCGGCACTTCCGGCTTGGTCAGACGTTCCTACAGACACAATTGGCCGTGTCTGCGGGTGGGAAGCCGGTGGGGTAAGACTCCGGGTCACTGCACTGTAATGCCTCCTCTGGCTGGGGAGCTGGGGGAAATCATGTGATTCTCCACGTCCTGCCGGTGAAACTCCTCGCTGTCAGGTGAAAAGAAATGGCTGGCGACTGCACATGTATCGGAGGAAGCATGTGCTAGACTACAACTCGATCGGCAGAGGGGGTGGAGCAAGGACCGGGATAGCAGGGGGAATTGGCCAAGGAGGTACAGGACGGACAAACCTCGTCTTTACTTGTCACAATGCACCAGTGCATGCAGATACACATTATACACAAAAACATGCTCAGAGGCACCATGAAATTTGATCTCTGCATTTTTCCCATCCTGGCTCGTCCGTTGCTGGTCAGACGACGATCTTCTTGTATGTTTTTGGTAGGGGCAGCAGGCGCCGAGGGCATGGGGAGACATACCCCCAGTACCCCCAGCATCCCAGGCCGGAGTCGAACGCAGGACCTTCTTGCTGTGAGGTGAGAGTGCGAGGCAAGAACGCTACCACTGCACCACCGTGCCCCCAAATGGTGGTGGTGGGGGGGGGGGTTGCGTGCATAGAGCCTATTGATTTGAGTGGGCTACTTTGGCAGAGAAACACAGCGGTCATGCAGGTCAGATGTGCTCTGTCTCTGTTACTCAGCATCTTTTTTGCACCGGAGCCATAAACACGGCATCACTTACGCATCCCTCTTAGTCATTTAAGCAAACCCAACATTCTGCTTTCCAAAGACGCTTTGTACATAAAACCTGTCGCCTTTGGCACTCTGCTTTTAGTGCTGATTTATTGCACGACTCGGCACTGGAAGACCCCTCATTCATTATTCAAACATTTTGATGGAAAAGGTTTTGCTGGTTTTGTGTATTATCCTTGTTGATGTACGCGGCTTCCTGTAGCGGGGGACATAAAGGGCCGGGTCAGCAGCGAGAGGACAAGTGTCCAGGCAGCACTAGAGCAGGAACAAGTCCTGCTCGACTTGGGGGGATATCTATCACCCCTGGCCAGAGGGAGGCTTTACCACCCCACTGGTGCCTGGTAGTCTGAAAGATGACCCTGTCTCCACGGCTTGCCTGAAGCCAGCAGAAAACAAATAGTTGTTTTATTTTCCTCCTTCCTAGAGTTTCCAGGAAAGGGCAAGCGAAAGTAAAAAGTGCCACTTGTAAAACAGCAAATTTGTTTTTCTCCGCTCTCGCTGTCTTTCAGCGCGGGTGAGTCATCCCCTCGCACGTGGGCCGGCCCTCTTAATCATAGCGTCTGCTCATCAAGTCGGCGCCTATAGTGAAGCAATTTGAATTACGTGCCAACTTTCTATTTGCTTTGGAGCAATCACAAATATTGTTTTGTAATAAGCATTTTTCTTTCTTTCAAGATTTGTGAAGTGACTTTTGCAGCTAATTGTCGGTGAGAGTGGAAACAAACATATCGGTGTGTCTCAAGCTCTGTATGATGATGCAGAAGAACAGCAAAAAACAGTGCAGGAAGGGGTCCAGCATGCACAGGCACACGCCAGTTTGTTTGTTTCCTTTCAGTTTGTATGGAGGCTTTAAAGCTAAATAAAGCGTCCCTCTCCGCTCCCTCAGCCCCCTGAGAGAGTTTCTATGGTCAGACCCTCTCCGCTCCCTCAGCCCCTTGATAGAGTTTCTATGGTCAGACCCTCTCCGCTCCCTCAGCCCCCTGAGAGAGTTTCTATGGTCAGACCCTCTCCGCCCCCTCAGCCCCCTGAGAGAGTTTCTATGGTCAGACCCTCTCCGCTCCCTCAGCCCCCTGAGAGAGTTTCTATGGTCAGACCCTCTCCACTCCCTCAGCCCACTGAGAGAGTTTCTATGGTCAGACCCTCTCCGCTCCCTCAGCCCCCTGATAGAGTTTCTATGGTCAGACGCTCTCCACTCCCTCAGCCCACTGAGAGAGTTTCTATGGTCAGACCCTCTCCACTCCCTCAGCCCCTTGATAGAGTTCCTATGGTCAGACCCTCTCCACTCCCTCAGCCCCTTGATAGAGTTCCTATGGTCAGACCCTCTCCGCTCCCTCAGCCCCCTGAGAGAGTTCCTATGGTCAGACCCTCTCCGCTCCCTCAGCCCCCTGAGAGAGTTCCTATGGTCAGACCCTCTCCGCTCCCTCAGCCCCCTGAGAGAGTTTCTATGGTCAGACGCTCTCCACTCCCTCAGACCATTGAGAGAGTTTCTATGGTCAGACCCTCTCCACTCCCTCAGCCCCCTGATAGAGTTCCTATGGTCAGACCCTCTCCGCTCCCTCAGCCCCCTGAGAGAGTTCCTATGGTCAGATGCTCTCCACTCCCTCAGCCCACTGATAGAGTTTCTATGGTCAGACCCTCTCCACTCCCTCAGCCCCCTGAGAGAGTTTCTATGGTCAGACCCTCTCCACTCCCTCAGCCCCTTGATAGAGTTCCTATGGTCAGACCCTCTCCGCTCCCTCGCCCCCTGAGAGAGTTTCTATGGTCAGACCCTCTCCGCTCCCTCAGCCCCCTGAGAGAGTTCCTATGGTCAGATGACTCAGATCCTATAGGCGCTCGCCAGGGGACTCCGGGCCCTTTGTATTCCGCTGCCTTTGGATTTATTTTCGCAGAGTTCGGAGGCACAATTGAATTCTTCTCCTTTCTAAAGAGACTGTAGATCCCTCCGCTGATACAGACGGTTGCCTTTCCTGCCCCCGCTGCCCCGAATCTGAAGATGATTGTCTTTTTGGGTCAACAAAAATGCCAAGTAAATAATACTTCTATATACGCTGCTCCTTTGGAACCAGCATCCTGCCGAGTGCCTTTTTGATGGTTTAGCAGGCCCATGTTTTAGGGCTGTTTATGACAGGAGGTAGGCCGGGCTCTGCATCGCCAGAGGACAGCTAGCATTGATCTACAGCAGGTAGGCCTGTTGTTTGTTTGGGGGTGGGGGGGGGGGGGGGGGGGGGGGGGGGGTGGGTTGAGCTACTTGGAGCGGCGACCGCTACTTCAGGAGGAAATCTCAGTGTTGTTTTCTTTAATTATTTATGCCCAGCATCATCTCGGTCTTGGCAAGCCGATTTAGACAAAACACACTCCTCTGATTGACAGCGAACCTTCAAAACATCCATTCATTGATTGCAAAGAGCAAGTGTATCAGACTGATGACTCATCACAGGAGATTGAGGAGCAGGGTGTGATAGAGACAGACAGACAGAGCTCTTTCAGGCCTCCCCGGGGGGAAGAGCACGCAGCTCTCTGAACTCATATTGTTTAGACTGATTATTATCTGTCAAGCAGCCAGACACTTGGATATTTGCTTTGTGCTGCGGTGGCCAGAGAAGGATAGACCCAAGGCAATTGACAGAGCGTGTCGTTATCAGCAGTGTCAACAGCGGGCTCTGGGTTATCATCAGTAACATCTGCATGACTGTGAGAGCTGCGTGTGCGCTTCAGTTATTCTCTCTGTTGTGAGTGCTTGTTTACTCTGGTCTTCTACCTATAATAAACCTCGTGTATTTTGTCATTTTTATTGCACACCAGCCAATGTATTGTTTACACTCTGGTCACACTGCATTGTTTTGTATCGTATTAAAGTGGTAATCTTAAAAAAAATATATATATATACCGGTATATATATATATATATATATATATATATATATACCGGTATATATATATATCTTTTTTAATATATATATATATATATATATATATATATATATATATATATATATATATATATATATATAGGTATATATATTTTTTTTTTCTTTAGATCATTTTGTCTCCATCGTTGTTGCCAAACGGTTGTCATGGTAGCTATGCTAGAAATAAGGGTGCGATATTCCTAGTTGTTTTTATTTGTTAGTCTCCATCTTTGTTGCTAAGTGCTCATCACATGTGGTGTTTTCCTCACTGTTGTTCCCGCACATCACCTGTCAATCAAGCAGTGTGGGGCGGAGCTTGGATGGGGGGGGAGGGGGGTTTCTATTCAGCCATGGTGGCGACTCATGCTAACTACTACTCATTTCTTCTTCTATTTATTCCAAACAAACTGCTGTTGCTGTTGTTGGAAATGTAAAATGCATCACTTCCTGAACAGAGGAAAGCTCAATGTGACACCCAGGTGTTTAGAACAGCAACGTGTATTGATATTATTTTTTTTAACGTGAAGTAACTGTTTGAATATGTTAATTTCAACACCAAAAATTCTGTAAGATGACATCATTAAACACAGCGCTCTCTTGTTTCAGAATCAGAAATACTTTATTGATGCCAGAGGGGAGATTGGGTAATGCTGCAGGTGCTCACATTCAAGTAGGCAGATATAGGCATAGAGAAATTAAAAGAAGAATATAAATAAGACAATAAAATAAAAAATAATAATGTAGAATAAAACATATGTAAAAAAGAGTGAAATATGTAAACGTGCATTATTCTACTATATTTATCAAAAGTATAGAATAAGAAATTAAGAAATATGTAAGATATGTACAGTATACAGAGCAGTGTGAATAGTTATTGTAATAGTAAAGTGCAATAAGGAGGCTAGGTTGCATACTAAATCAGGTAAGTGTGGATAGTTATTGCACATTCGATTATTGCACAAAATGCAGTATTGCAACATTGAATGGTATTGCACAATTAAGATGTAAGGTTTACCAACCTGGCCGGTCTCTACTGCTTTTAGTCCAAAAGGAGATCAAGGAGACAAGAGAGGAAAAAGATGATGTTGATGGCGCGCTCACTCACTGGCCCTTTGGATTTCACTTTTCAGTTTTACGTTTTGGTTCGTTATGTTTGGAGTCAATTTCCCCCCAGTGACACGACGCCAGAATTTAATTTGGGTAAACAGAGTGACTCTACAGTGTCTCACTTAGTGGGAATGAGACGCTTGTGGGGTGTTTTGTTCGGGTGTTTTTACCGAAAAGTCTTGCCTAGTGTAGCTTTAATAACCATGCAATCATTATGCAGACACTTAATAACCAAATTAATTTAGTGTATTTGAAGAGCAACAACTCAAGACAAGTGTGGGGCGGAATAGACAGGATATTATGCAGCTGGCACTCCTTGTTTGTCTCCGCTCTTATGAATCGACAATTCATTTGGAGCTGATTTGTACAAAAGGTGATTGTTAGCAGGCCCGTCCACTTACAGTGTTCTGAGTGAAGCCTCCAGACAGCCATCGCTCACTCACGCCTCACCTCGCTGGCAGAGGGCACGGACAGCAGCTCCTACTCTCACTTCAAATCAAATCAATGTCTGATCCATCATGGCCCTCATGCCTCTGGGCAGCTTTGGATCTGTAGGGAGTATCAATTAGCTTCTTATGTCTAACACTGGTGTGTGTGTGTGTGTGTGTGTGTGTGTGTGTGTGTGTGTGTGTGTGTGTGTGTGTGTGTGTGTGTGTGTGTGTGTGTGTGTGTGTGTGTGTGTGTGTGTGTGCGTGCGTGCGTGCGTGCGTGCGTGCGCGCGCGTGCGCGCGCGCGTGCGTGTGTGTGTGTTTGCCTGCCTGCCTGGAGTAATAGAATTAGAGAGGGCTGCGGCCCCCCTTGGGAGGGTTCCATCTGGTTTTATATGTTATCTGACAACATCGGGAGAGTTGGACATCTATATTATATGGGGATGGGGTTGTTTTGAATATCTTGGGCTAAAAGTGTATAGAGTTGTCTGTGGTAGTGACAAATGCAATTTCTTAGTTGAACATTAGATCTGATGCAGTTGGTAGAATATCCTACAACTGCGGAAAATCTCCATCTTGCAAGTTATGTAGTCCTAAAATTGTTATTCTCTTAAAATGAGTGAAAATCTGCCAATGGGTTAGACAATTTCACTTGTTTCCTTTGCAAAATTTGTGGTAGCACTTTACATTACAGCTCGGTAACAACATAATTAGGTAATACCATGTAATTATAAAAGTAATAACCAGGTAATAGCTTATTAACAAT